>NC_046658.1:178126881-178231390 GCF_010883055.1 Belonocnema kinseyi
GGGGGGGGGGTAAAGATCTTTTAGATCGATCTAGAATTCCCTCATAACCAATTACCTCTAACTGCCCATCTATCTTTCAAGTCTTCAATTGACTCTGCTATAACAATGTTATAATCTGCGAACGCTAACCCACATACCATCACTGTCTCGAGATCCACACCTTCTTCTTTAGGGTGGCCCAATTTTTTTTGCTGTCGAATTTTCGTTAATATTGCCCGTATTTTTTTTAAAATTATATTTAGCTATCTAACTCTTTATCTATCGTTCCTTCACTAGTGAATAGGCTACCAAGATAAACGTACTTACCAACTTGTTCTATTCTCTCATAATTTGGGGCAAGGTTGCCCATTTTTTTCATGCTTGTGTTTCATTTGCTCAATATTAACTTCAAGTCTTGTATTGAATCTCCCGTAAAAACCTTATGATTTGCATACTCTAACCCACGTACCCTTACTGTCCCGAGATTTACACTTTCTTCGTCGAAGAGGGTCATTCTTATACCCTTTTTCGTGAATATTAGGGTGATCCAATATTTTTTCTTTCGAATTTGTATGCATATTGCCCGGAAATTTTTTCGAATTCACGAAAAAATAAATCGATTAAAAAAATATTATCTTTAGCTATCTAACTCTTTATCTATTTTTTCTTCACTAGTAAATAGGCTACCAAGATATACGTAATTATCAATTTGTTCTATACTATCATCGTTTGGGACAAGGTTGCGCATTGTTTTCTCACCCTTTCCTTCAAATACGATTTTTTTATTTACGTTAACGTCGAGGCTCTTGTTCTTCATGCTTGTGTACCATTTGCTCAAGATTATTTGCGAATCTTCTATTGAATCTGACGTAATAACCTGGGAAATTGCGAAAGCTAACCCACGTACCCTCACTGTCCTGTGATCCACACCTTGTTCGTCAAAGAAACACTTATCCATGATAATAATAAATAGCCATGATGACATGGCGTATCCTTGCTTAAGCATCCTTAAGCATCTGTAAATTACCAAAGCTTCTTGAAAATTCTAGAAAATTTTAATTTTAATTGAAATTTTGCTATAACTGTAAATTTAATTTCAACACTTGGATTTCGTCTACTAAGAACTTATTTTAAACGACTATTTCTAATTAGTACTAAAATATTTTTTAACAGTAAGATCAGTTGCGATTACAAACTCTAATTAAAGTTCATTATAATTGTATTGCATATTTTGATTATTTTTGGATTCTGTCATAATCGATGGGATCAAGAATCAACAGGAAATTTTTCTGAACACAGACGACGTGACGCCTCCTCCTTTAGTTTGAACATATGAGTATGAATCGCTGGGAAAACGTCGTGAAAAATTATAAATAATTATTATTTGAAAATTTGTTAAATTATACATTTTTATATAATTTTGTAATTGCAAATAATATCTAATAATTTGTATAAACAATAATTTAAAAGCCCGTTGTCACTTTTATCATAAGGGGTAATACACAAATTAAGCGAGGTGTCTTTCTGAAATGTGATCCCCTCCCCCTCCATCCCCCAATGGAAGATACTACAAGAAATGTGTGAAAAACAAATATTTAGTCTCATAAACCTATTAAAAAGTTTTGAAATGAAATTCATCTTTCCCCTTTTTCTCTTTTTGCCACTTAAGTGTAAACTGAATTAATAGAACCCAATAAAAAATCTAAATATTTTTTGATAAAAGTTACTTCTTTTTGATTGAAAATTCTACCGTTATATTTTTGGTTGAGAATTCATCTTTTCAGTTAAAAATTTTAGGATTTCGTAAAAAATGTAATTATTTTGTTAAAAATTAAATTTTTTTATTTAAATTAAAATTTTTTTGTAGAAAATTCATCCTTTTGGCTTGGAAATTCAATATTTTGAAGATTTTTCTTTCTCTATATACTGTAAAAAATAATCTTTTCAATTAAAAAATTGATATTTATTTAGTTTAAAATTCATGTTTTTTCTTAAAAATTAATCTTGTTGGTCAAATATTCATTTCTTTGGTTGAAAATTCAACTCCGCAATTGAAATTCGAACTACTATGTTGAAAATTAACCTTTTTGGTTAGAAATGTATCTGTTTGATTTCAATATCATCTAATTTCTTTGAATCTGACTTATTTTAATTAACAAATAAAATTCTTTTTCTTGAAATGTCACCTATAATGTTTTTCGTTTTAAATCTAATTATTTGAAAATTCTTTTATATTTTTTGGTTATAAATTTATTTTTAACTAAAAATTTGGTAATTCCATTTTTAATTGAAAATTGATATTTTTCTGTTTTTAAACCTTTTTGGTTTGAATATCATCTGCTTTGTTTGAATTGAATCTATTTTTTGTTTTAAAAATTCCTCTATGCCTTAAAATCTTTGGAAATCGCAAAAATCTTTTAAAATAAGTAAAAATCATCCCAGAAATCTTTGAAAATAAATTAAATGTCTGGTTTAAAAACTTTTTAAATCCCTAGAAATCTTTGCAATCACACGAAATGTAATTTATTTTATTTTCCAATTTTTTTTGTTGAAATTTCTTCAAACATTCAAAATCCTTAAAAAATCCTTTAAATTCTTTATATTTCATACAATTCTTTTTAATGCCTCAAAATCTCTTTAAATATTTCCTTTTGAAATAAGAAAAATCAATTTAAATAAGTAGAATCTTTTGACATCCCTTAAAAGTTAATTAAACTTATTTAATAAAGTTATCTAAGAAAACTCGTTCAGATGACAGAAGATCTTTGTAAAATCCTGAAATCTTTAGAAACGCTCGGAATCCCCTGGAACTTCATTTTTCACTTAAATAGAAACTTTCTCTAAAAATCCCTTGAAATCTTTCAAAATCCAACAAAAATCTGCTAAAATGCTTAACATTTTTTAAAATCAATAAAAATAAGTAGAAATCATTTGAAATTTCTCAAATATTTAAATTAAATAAAAATTATTTATTAGAAATCTGTTAAAAAAATTTAGATCTCTAGAAATGTTCGAAATCCCTTGAAACTCTTGGAAATTCAATCAAATCCGTAAAAGTTTTTCTTTAACTTTTTTAGTTAGGAACAAATAATAGCTATTAATAATAATTTTAAAAAAGTGTTTTGAGTAACTACTTTAAGGAAAATTCAGATTTATTATAATCCGCATAACAAATTTGAAAAATATTTAAAATATCTGTTTCATTTCAGAAAAATATATTCACAAAATAAAAAATGATTGCTCAAAAAATTATTGTGTTTATTTTTTATTTATTATTTGTACATAACAAAAAGGACAAAGCAAAATTAAGAATTTCAGAAAAACCTCAACTTCCTAGCACTTTTCAAAGAGGAGATAGTTATAAACAATAATATACTGTAACAACTATATTTTTTAACTTGATTGTTTATTACTTTAATAAGTAAAAATTGAGTAAAATTTGATTAAAAAATTTTTAACCGCAACTCTCTGGCATTAATATAGATGAAGATAGTTATAAACAAGAATAATGTTTTAAAACAATTATTTTGGTTCAACCTACTAATTCATTGAGTTACTCCAATTGAAAAATGGACAAATAGTTTAAGATTTCAGAAAAAAGGCAATTTTCTACCATAAAGCAAAATGAATATTATTAACAATGATTAACAATGAACTTTGAATTAATTATTACTTCACTCAAGTTGAAAAATGGAAGAAATTTAGAAATTTGAGAAAAAAGGCGCAACAATTTAATATTAATATAGAAGAAAATAGCTATAAACAATAATAATTTGTTTAAAGAATTATTTTTGCTAAACGGAATGAGGTACATATTAATCTCACCCTAACTGAAAAATTGACAAAAAGATGAAATTTTCAGAAAAACCGTTATTTCTATAATTATTTAAAGAGAATGTTATTGACAATAATCATAAATTATTTACACAATTACGTTTTGTTAACGAAAATTAACTGTTACCTCTCTGTAATTAAAAATTGAACGAAAAATGTAAAATTTGCGAACAAACCGCGACTTTCTATTTCTTTTCTAAGAGAAAATTACTAAAAACAATAATAATTTACTTAAAAAATCATTTTTGCTAAAAGAAATTAAAAATTAACTGACTTCAAGCAAAAATTGGGCAAAAAGTTGAAAATTTCAGGGAAAACCCCCAATTTTCAGCATTATTCAAAGAGAATATCATCAAAAGTGATTATGAATTGTTTAAAAAATTATGTTTGTTAATATTAAATTACTTTTACCACACTCTAATTGAAAATGGAATTAAAAGTAGAACATTCTTTAAAAACCCGCGACTTCCTATCTCTGTTCCATGATAAAATTGCAAAAAGCAAAATTTTTTTTTTAAACAATTATTGTTGTAATCTTGCATTGATAAGTACTTCACTTTAAGTGAAAATTGCAAAAAAAAAGTTAAAATCTTCAACAACAAAAACTGCAGCTATCCGACCTTTATATAGATGGAGATAGTTGAAAATAATAGTTGTTTGCTCAAATAATTATTTTTGCCAAACGGAATTTAATATTAACTTATTTGAAGTTAAAAGAAACCTAAAAGTTGAAAATTTCAGAAAAATTGCAATTTGTAGCATTATTCAAAGACAATATTATTAACAATAATCATGAATTATTTAAACAATTATGTTTTGTTAATCTAATTATTAGTGTAAAGTACTATTTTATGTATTAGAAGCAATTTGCATAAAAAACCCGCCAGAAAAGTCATAATAAACGCCAAAATCTCGCAAAACTCATTTGTTCACTTATGGCGTTACTCTGGGACCCTATAGAACAGACTTATGGGGGTGATATTAAAAAACTAATATTGTATTCGTATTCCGCCACCCCTGAATGTAATTCATTTTAAACAAAAACAACATTTATTTTTCTGTAGATTCGAAGACATTTTTAGGCGATGTGCATAAACATTCGAGAGAAAAAATGTTCAATCCATTTTTAGACCACCCTAGTGCACACCAGATTGCAGGAGTAATTAACCCCTCGATGGAATTTCACCTGGAAAAAGTGGAATTTGAAACCGTCCAATTGGACAGACAAAAGAATCAACACTGGAAGCAATTGTTTGCACTAATTCTCTTTTTCTTTGATGACATTTATCTTGGTTGATCGGGACCGGGGGTCGCTCGCACCCGGAGCTAATGGGTTCTGGTAGGCATTGAAATTGACGCAGAAGTCGATGGCGCTTATGCGAGCGAGGTATTAATTCGGTTCTAAGGCTGGCTTCTTCAGCGTGCTGCTTTTCTTGTTAGCATACTTATCATCCACCCATGGAATTAAGAACGGGCACTGGGGGGGGGGGGGGGGGGGGGGGGGGGGGGTTATCACGGAACCTAAAGGGAGGAATCGAGAAAAGAGAAAGGCGTCGAAGCGACTTGACGAGAGTTGGGGGTCGCTGTTGATAATATCAGATCGAAGCATAGAAAGGGCATTGGCTGCCGGGCTATTTTCAGAATAATGTTGATTGGATTCAAGACCGAAAGCATTAATCTGCCTTCTTTTATTATGGACCTGTGAGGGACGCTCTACCACGCACCCCCTTAGAGCATGCCACCCAACCCTTATTGCGAAACTCTGTCCTTTCAGTCCTTCCGTCTCCTTCCTTATATTTTCCTTTCCTTATTATTTGTTATGTAAATCGGCAGGCATAGACAGAGGAACTTTTTCTCTGATTTCTGACCTTATTTCCTCATCTGATCAGTAAAGTGGAAATGTCGCAGTCAGTTCCAGTTTATCAATCGAGGGCCTGGATCAAGGAACTGGATGTAACTTTCTGACAATCAGGGACAAGAAACACCTTACTGCTTGAATTTGAGCGATGCTAAGTGTCCCCACCTTCACTCTAGATGCCAGAATTTTATAACCGGTTCTTTAATCCAAGTGCTCAATACCATAGGATTGGCTCTACCATAACCCACGCTCCTCCCTAACCCACGCGCCTTCCATAAAATCGTATTAATGTTTTGCAAATTTAGGGAATATACTCTGACTTATCTTCATCATCATCATCTTCAATAAGCTGTAACAGTCACAGTAAATGTCTGTTGATCCATACCATACAATTTGCTGTGCCTAAACTCACGCTCCTTTCTTAAAATCTTCCTAAAATTAATAAAGTTAGAGAACATAATATTAATTTTGTTAATTAAATAAATCTAACCGATTTGCTTGTCCAAACTACTCGCTAGACATAGAATTTTAGTTAATTAAAATTTGAACATTTGGACCTTATCTTTCTTTAAAGATGGTAATGACATCATCTAAACATTATTTTGTTCGAGTAAGCTATTTTCCCAATCTGTTGAATCAACACTGATACACTCTGTTCAGTAGATAAGAAAATCCTTTGATTCCTGAACAAAGCTGCTAATCTCTTTTATCCATCTTTTTCCCATGGTGGTATTTCCACTTTGCTTGGCATTGTGAAATCAAGTGACCAATATCCCACAGAAAAATGCACACTCCTGGCAGCCTCAAAGACCATTTAAGAACTGTCTGAAAGACCGAGCGACCGGCTAGTCCGTGAAAAAGAACAGATCCAGATGGATGGTTGTAAGAGGTGGACAGAGTCCGATAAGAACCATGGGCGCAGTAGGGAGTTTAGTGTTGGGTCTCGGATGAGGAGCTAGGGAGTTATCAAAGCTTAAAGAATAGACCTCTTTGTTTAGCCGTTTATAGTGGAAGAGATTTCACCGGATTGCCGTCATCCGATAGCCAATAGCCAATAGCCAATAGTCGTTGGGGTGACCAAGAGTAAAATGGACCCCGTCCGCCCTAATACGTACGGTCCTGACTTCTTGGTTCGGACAGTCCTTTTTTTCCTTTTCTTTTTCTATCTTGCTTTTCTTGCTTCTCTCTTTTTTGCACCCCCTCTCGAGACATTGAACCTGCTTCCTGAGAAGATTCGCACAGTTACGAGCTGGACCCTACAATGACCTGGCATTAGCTGACAACAGAGGTGTGGACATCGACATCACCCTAACGTTCTCAGCCACCACCCCCGCCCTCCCTGATTGGTCATCCAGGCAGTGAAACGTTTCGCATTTATAGCCCAGGATTGCCAGGATCTAAATAAAATCTCTGCGAACATAGATAAGAACCTTGGGGTAGCCCGAAAAAGGGAATCGCCTTTTGATCCAGAAAAAAAATCCACAAAAAAGTGCGTGCAGTTTCTTTTGGTGCAGAAAATCCTGTTAGATACAAATTGACGAGGGGACTTGATTATGCAAGCTGGTAAACGCTCTCTCAGCAATTTTTATTCAGGCTTGTGAAATCAGATGCATTCCTTCACAATACGTTACAATACCATACATTTGACCGCATGCAATCCTTTTTCAATCCCTTACAATCCCCTGTAATCATATGCATTTTTAATTTCATCCTTTACAATCCCTTTTAATCCTCTGTATTCCTGATGCAATCCCGTACAATATTTTTTTAATCGCATGCAATTTTTTTGCAATCCCATTCAATCCTTTACAATCTATTATAATTCCATGCATTCTAAATGCAATTCTATGAAATCCTTTTGCAATTGCATGCAATACTTTGCAATTCTGTGCAAACCTTTACATTCCTATGCTTTCTCGATGCAATCCTATGTAATATTTTTGCAATATAATACAGTATTTTTTCTATCCGATACTATAATTTACAATCCCTTATAATAATTTACAACTATTTGTCATCATATTCATTCTTAATATAATTTTTTCAAGTCCTTTTCAATCCCATACGTTCTCAACAGAATCCCATAAAGTCCTTTACACTCCCTTCTCATCCCATGCATTATTAATGCAGTCCTTTGTAATCCTAAACAATTCCCTATCATTCCGTCCATTTTTAATGCAAGTCTATGAACTTTCATATAATACATTAAACTTTCGTTCTATCCATTACAATCCTCTATAATCCTATGTATTCTCGATGTAATCATTTACAATCCCTTGTAATTCCATGAATAATCTATGCAATCCCAAGGAATCATCTTGCAACCCTATGCAGTCCTTTACAATTCCTTCTTATCCCAGGCATTATTAATACACTCTTATGTAAACCTATGCAATTCCGAAAAACCACATGCATTCTGAATGCAATCATATGCCATCTTTAAGCAATTTCATGTAATCTTTTACAATCTTTTATAATCCTGTGTATTCTTGATGCAATCCCATGCAGTATTTCGCAATCCAAGGTAATAATTTACAATTCCTTATAATCCTTTGCAATCCCTTTTAATTCCATGCATTTTCGATGCAGTTCGATGAAATTCCATGCAATCATTTACAATCGCTTATAATCCCATGCATTCTCAATGCAATCCTATGCAATCTAAATGCAATTCCATTTAATAATTTGTAATCCCTTATACTCCAAAGCATTTTTGATGCAATCCTGTATACTCTTTTTGCAATCCCAGGCAATCTGATGCATTCTCAGTGCACTACAATACAATTTTTTACAATTCATCATGATCACATGCAAGCTCAATGCACTCCAATGCAATTCTTTACAATACCTTATAATTAAATGCATTCTCAATTAAATCCTATGCAATCTTAATGCAATTATCTGCAATCAGTTATAATCCTTTATAATACCATGCATTCTCGATGCAATTCTATGTAATCTTTTTGCAATGCCATGCAATCTTTTTCAATCCCATGCAATATATTGCAATACCATGCAGTCCTTTACAATTCCCTATGATTTCATGCAATCTAGATGCAATACAATGTACTATTCTTGAAAACCCTTGCCATTCTTCAAAATCCTGTATAATCCCATTCAATCATTTACAACCCTTGCAATGCCAAGCATTATTTATTAAATATAATTCAATCCTTTACAATCCTTTATAATCCCACAAATACTCGACACACTCCCACGTAAAACTTTTGCAATCCCATGAAATCCTTTACAATATCTTCTTATCTCATCCATTATTGATGAAATATAATTCTATCCTCGACAATCCCTCATAATGCTATTAATTCTCTACTCAATCCCACGCAATCTTTCTCGATGGAATTCTCTGGAATTCGATGCAGTTCTTGACGATCTTATTTGGTCCTATGCATTCTCAATGCAATTCTATGCCCGTGTAACCTTTTTACAATCCCAGAAAATCCTTCGGTTATACCGTGCAATCCCTTACGATCACTTCTTATTCCATCTATTATTAATGTACTCGTTCGCAATCCCTTCTAATCACATGTATTCTCGTTGTAATCCCGTTCAATTTTTTCAATGCCATGAAATCTTCTTGCAATCCCATAAAATCCTTTTCTAATCCCATCTAGTCCTTTACAATCCCATGTTGTGCCATGCGTTATTAATACCATCTAATACAGTCCTTTACGATCCCCCGCAATCCCATACATTCTCGATGCCATTTATTGTAATCTTTTTGCAATTTTATGCAATCTTTTTGCAATCCCACGCAAGTTTTTACAATCCCTTTTAATCTAATGCATTCTTGATAAACTAACGTGAAATCAATTACTATTCGTGTTAGTTCCATACATTGTCAATGGAATCCCAAGTAATTTTTTTGCAATCCGATTCTTTCGTTTATAATCCCTTATAATCCGATGTATTCTCAATATCTACCAAATTTCGTGCAATCTAATTCAATCCTTTGCAATTCCATGCGACCCTTTGCACTCCCATGCAATCCTTCAAAATCCCTTGTAATCCCTCTTTACAAAAAAATAATATAGGAAATTCAATATACTGAAAAAATTGATTAAAAAATAGATAAAGTATAAAAAAGGGTTTATCTATTTATCCATTGTGCAATTTTAAATTATGTTAAGGGACTTGAAAGGATTTTACAGATTTCAAGAAATTTCCTGAGAATTTCTACCGATTTTAAGTGATTCAGTCGGGTTTCATGAATCTTCAAACAAACAAAAATTAATTTTCCAATTAAAAATCCAACTCTCAACCAATTAGTTCTAAACTAAAAAAAAATTATTTATAAACAAAAAGTTGAATTCTTAAATTTCCAGCGAAAAAATTAAGTTTCAACAAACAAAAACAATTTCTAACTCTATAGTTGAATTTTCAAAAAGAAAAATTATTTTTAACAAATGAGTTCTACTTTCAAACAAGTGATTAAACTGTCAACTAACTGGTTAAATTTTTAGTTGAAAAAGGCCAGTTTGGTACCCAAAATGGAGAAATTAAATTTTCAGTTAAAAATTGAATGTTTAACAAAAAAAAATAATTTAAAAAAATCGTCAATTTGTAGTCGAACAGTTGAATTTTAAAACCAAAGAACGAATAATAAAAAATGAAAAATACATGCACAAAAAAAATAATTTTAAAAACGAATTTTCATCGAATAAAGCTTTTTCACTCAAAAAAGAAACAAAATTTTATCTGAATGATTGAACCTTCAAGCCAAAAGACGAATTTTCTCTACAAAACTTTAATTTTCAGCAAAAAACTATTTTTCACAAAATTGATGCATTTTTATCCAACAAAAATGGGATTTCAAACCAAGAAATTTTTCTTTTTTCACCAAAAAAGTAGAATTTTCAACTGAAAAATAACAATCTTAAAATAATGAAAAAGTTTCATTTTCATTAGAAAAATTAATTCTAAACAAAAAAAAAAGCTTTTCCGCAAAACAGTTGAATTTCCAACCAGAAATAAGCCTTCACTACAAAAGAATAAAAATGTAGTTTAAATCTTACCCAAGTAGTTGAATTTTCAATTAATAGGATTAATTTCAATAAAATAGTTAAACTTTCAACCAATAAGACGAATTTTCAACTAAAAATATAAATCTTCAGAAAAAACAAGGTTTTCGTAGGAAAGTTATTCAACCAAATCCTTCAAAACAAAAATAGTTGAATATTTAATGAAAGAAGAATATTTTTTACTTATCATCAACAAAATGTGAATATATTTTATTTTTTAAGCCAATTTAATAAACAAATGCATTATTTGGGCATCTGTTGACGAAAAATTTGTTTTTTTTTCGATGTCAGTCCTTTTAATTGAGAACTTTATGTTAATTTCAGCAACATTCGTAATAATTTCATAAATTTTATGATTTTTTAAAGAAATTTAATAAACAAATGCATTATTTGGGCATTTGTCGACGGAAAACCTCTTTTTTTTCAATGTCATTCATTTTGATTGGGAACTTTGCGATGATTACAGTAACATTCATAATTAGTTGATTATTTAATGTATTTGTTAAACAAATTTAATTTAAAAATGCATTAATCGGCCATTTGTTGACATAAACACTTGTTTTTTTCAACATCAATTCTTTTAATTTCAGAAAAAAGTCCTTTTTTTCATTTAGTACTTACAGTTGGCCAACACAAGATGCTTCAGGATCTAGCATAATTACTTTCTTCTCTCACTTTTTCCTCTGATTTACAATTATAAAAAGAACTTTTTTCTTAAATTAAAAAGACGGACTTAAAAAACGAACTTTTATGTCCACAAATGCCCGAATAATGCATTTTTTAAATAAATTTATTTTAAAACCAGAAAAATTAATAAACTAATTACGAATATTACTGAAATTATCGTAAAGTTCCCAGTTAAAAGGACTGATATGAAAAAAAAACGAATTTTTCCGTCGACAAATGCCCAAATAATGCATTTGTTTATTAAATTTATTGAAAAAATCATAAAATTGATCCAAAAATGATCAATTTCTCTGAAATTATCATGAGGTTCCTAATTTTTAAAAATCGACATAGAAAAAAACGAATTTTTCTGACGACAAATGCTTGAATAATGCATTTGTTTATAATATTAACAATAATAGTCTCAAGAGAAATTTTTTTCATCAACATATTGTTTTTATATAAATTTCTTGCAATATAACTTTAAAAAACGTTAAATTATTGGAAATTATAGAAAACACATTTTCAACAAAAAATTTGTTTATACAAATTTTGTTTGTATTTTGTTTCATGGTGGAATATCTTCATATAATGTAAATATATAAAACATCGGTGATTACAAAGATTTTCCTATTATTGACGAGCACTCGGAACGTGAACTAGAAAAAATTGTCATTTTATTCGTCATATTTATTTATTTATAAAAAAATAGAAAAATTGAATTAAAAATCACGCTCGACAACTTTCTTTAAAATTTTATCAGCTTTAAAAAAAACATCCAAATCGGTCCACAGCCAGCATTCTATTTTGAAGGAAAAAATGTCTGCCTGTCTGTATGTCTGTAGGTCTGAAGATTTGTTCTATCAAGTCAGCCTTTCATACACTTCTTAAGGTTTCCAAAATAAAGGTTAAGTTCGTTAATCAAATATTTGCAACCAAATTTAAAAATTTAGAGCATTTTCAAAATTTGAAAAAAAAATTTTAATTTAAAAAATTGTTGTCAAAGTTTCTTATAGATGGGCAGAAGACTTGCAAGTTATACAAATAAAATTTTTCATTTCTATGAAAATTAGAAAAGTTATACACTTTTGAAAATTCTGAAAATGTTCGGAAAAATAAAAAAAATATTTCTATAAAAGATTAGGAAAGTTCATTTAAATTTATCATCACATAACAAATATATTTATAAACTATGTCAGTTATATTTTTCAATCAGACTTGCAAATTATCCTGATGACATTTTAAAAATTTTAAACATTTTGAAAATTTTCAAAAAAAAAAGGAAAAAAATCCAAACTATTATCATGAAATTTCTTAATTAGACAAAAGTACCAAAAGTTGGATCATTTTCAAAAATATGCTATTTTTGTTCTTAAGAAATCCGTAAGTTTAAAACGTTGTTTTTAGTAGATTTAAACAAGATTCACAAATTATCTTGATGAAGTTTTTCAAGTGGACACAAGTTATCGAGCGCGAATTTCGTAATGAGAATGTAATGGTCAAAGCCGTAGGTGCTTTGAAAACCTTTTTTAAAAACAAATCGAAAAAAATTTCAATTAAAATTTACGTCTGTAATTCCTCAGAAGTTTAAATCACAGTTTTCGATTTAATTTATGGTATTTACAATGTTTGAAAAAATTTAGTTATATTGTATGCATTAAACAAGCGAAAATGAGCGCGAAGCGCGAGAGCATACCAGCGCACTCTAGGCGCGCTCAAATTTTGCGCTTAGCGCGCAATGAGAATGTGCCCGCTCAGCAGGCATATCCTTTTTTAAAAGATTGATAAGTTTGTGTAGCGGGAGAAAATTAAATTTAGATCCTGGAAATAAGGAAGAGAAGTGAACTCGTCTGTGCGGCCGCAAGAATCGTATCGGCATTCACCCGCTGGTAAATCTGGCTTGTATCCTGTCGGCAAGGAATCCCGGCGGGACCACAAACGCCTATTCCCCCAATTATCTTTGCGGGTTGACGTGGGCGCGAGACGAAACGGCGGTCCACGTTACTTAGGGATCGCGCATGTATCAGCAAGTCATACGTGACGAAAGTAACCCTTATATTCCAACACGAACTGAGAATACCATCACACACATACACACACATTTGCGTATGTGATACATGAGTCCACTTTCTCTCTGGATGAACCAACCCACAGGGTTGAGGAAACGTTTCCCTCGGACGGCGCGGGCGTCCAACCGCTTAGGATCCGCAGCGTTAGCACTTTTTGGATTAACCGCTGGACATTAGAATACGGAATTGATATATTATAGCTTCGCCCGGGGCCCACAGGACGGTTCCAGCGCCCATAACGTGGCTAGGATCTGCAAGAAGGGCGGTGGTCTCGGTTACACATACTCTTTAAGCATGACTGACTGCCGTTCGCATCTTTCATCGTATTATCTGGACTCGTAAAACACTCCTTTATAGGTCCCGAAATGTCCCCTTTGGTCTCTTTCCTTGCTTTTCTGCTGGTCTGGTATCGCCTCATGACGTGGACAACACGTAAGATAAAGCAACTAGATGCATGTGCTTCATCCTTTTTTTTCATTGACCGTTCTTTGCTAACCCTCACTGAAAAAGAATCGTTAGTTGAGTCAACTGTTTAGTTTGTAAGATATGGTGCTGCTATTTTATTAGTCGAGATAACCATTTTCTTAGTTGCTGTTTCTGGTACTAATTGGATAGTCACTGGAACTAATGGAATTATTGTTCCAACTAATGGAATTATTCTTCAAACTAATAAGATAGCACTACTACACTTGGAAAGAAAATAATGACCCAGCAAACAAAATAATTTTGTTTAGCAGTTTTAGTTGTTCTTTTGGTTGCGACTAATGGTCCCAACTAATGAAATTGTTGTACCAACTGATGTAACTGTTGTTCAAACTGAAGGTTTCAACTAATGGAATTGTTGTTCGAACCAAAAGAACTGTAGTTCCCACTAAAGAAATTGTTGTTCCAACTAATGGAATTGTTGTGCCAATTAATGGAATTATTGTACCAACTAATGGAACTGTTGTACCAACAAATGGAATTGTTGTTCCAACTAATGGAATTGTTGTGCGAACTGAAGGAACTTTGTTTCAACTAATGGAAATCTTGTACCAAATACTTCAACTGTTATTCCAACTCATGGAGTTGTTACTCCACAACTAAAGGAATTGTTGTTCCAACTAATGGAATGGTTTTTCTAACAAAAGAAACTGTTGTTTCAACTAATGAAATTGTTATTCAAACTCATGGAATTGTTGTTCCATCTAATGGCATTGTTGTTCAAACTCATAGGATTGTTGTTTCAACTAAAAGAATTGTTGTTCCAAGTAATGGAATTATTGTCCCAACTCATGGAATTGTTGTTTCAACTCATGGTATTGTTGTTCCAGATAAAAGAATTGCTCCAACTAATTGTTACTCCAGCTTAAGTAATTATTGTTCCAAACTAATGGAATTGTTGTTCGAACTAAAGGAACTGTTGTTCCAACTAATGTAATTGTTATTCAAACTCATGGAATTGTTGTTCCAACTAATAGAATTGTTGTTGCAACTCATAGAATTATTGATTCAACTAAAGGAATTGTTGTTCTAACTTATGGAATTGTTGCACCAACTAATGTAAGTGTTGTTCCAACTCATAGGATTGTTGTTTCAACTAAAGGAATTGTTGTTCCAAGTCATGGAATTGTTGTTTCAACTCATGGAATTCTTGTTCCAGATAAACGAAATTTCTCCAATGAATTATTGATCCAACTAATGGAATTGTTGTTCTAACCAATGGAATTGTTGTTCCAACTAATCGAATTGTTGTTAAAAAAATTGAGGGCATCGATCACCCTAAATCAAAATTCGAATTTTTACAATCGTAAATGACTGGCCTAATGATCACCCTATTAAAAATACTAGCCATCTTCTCTAGGAAACGGATGATCAACAAAAAAGACTCCGGCCAAATTCGATGAAAACTAAACACTAGAAATAACGGATGATCAACAAAAAAGGCTCCGGCCAAATTCAATGAAAACTAAACACTAGAAATAAATTCTTGTAAATAATTTAAAACCAAAGAATTCACTTACTATTAAAGAGGTCTAAATTCTAAGAAAAGCAAAAAGCAAAATGTTTGAGTATAACATCACGTTTTGGAAACAGCTCATTCGAAACAAAATTTTCTAGAGAAAGCAATTGTTACACTGAAAATTAACCATAAGCATCAATAACACACCTATTTAAAAGTTCGTTATGAAAAATTAAATAAAAAGAAAAAATTAACATCATCAAGATCTTTAGTATTTTTTATTTTGCCCAATATCTTCGGAACCGGTAGTCTTTTTTGTTTGTGACTATTTTAAAGCTTTGGTTATCTAGATTAAGTCGCTATCTTCCACATATCACCTAAAATTAAATTCTTCTCTGTAAAATTATAACAATGATTTATTTCTAGTGTGCAGTTTCCATCAACCTCAGCCAGATACTTTTTTTCAGCAGACAGTATAAGATTTTTTTTCAACATAAATTGTTCTTTTATCATTTACATACACTGTAAAAAATTAATTGAGTGTATGATCTTGGATTCAAAAATTATGAGCAGCAGTCTATAAACATAATTATTTTAATGGCAAAAAAAAAACGCAAAAAGTATAATTTTCGTTGAAGAAAAAGGAAAATAAAGAATTTTTTTGAAGTCCTTATCCAGTTTTTTATTTCATACACATTAAAAGTGCGTTTTCAAAAAATTAGAAGAATATTTTTTTAATTTTTTAGGGATCTGGGGTTCAAATTGTAAAATTTTATTGACTTATGAGCTTCTCGTCTGATATGACAAATGAACTTAAATTCAGTGACATAAATTAGCATTCAAGAATGTACTTTGACTTGGTTTAACATTAAAAAAAGCCCATTATTTATTGCAACAAATTTTAAAAGAGAACCCCAAGCGTGAATAATAGAAAATATTTGAGGTCTTTATTGTTCATTTAACTAAATGTTGTTATTTTCATGTTTGTGTTTCTTTCTATTTCTTGAAAGGTTCTCTACAATTATTTTTATCACATTTTGATGGAAATTATTTAATTTCCGAATCATACGTTTAATTATTTTGAGTTGGTCGTTTTTTCAATTAAACAATTTGTATTTGTAAACTTATGTGTATATAACTACATAAAATAATGAATAAACTTGAATATCCTAATTTCTAGCATACAATGATAATATTCTATAGAACAATCAGTTTTATCTATATACATTTTTTTATAGATAAACTAGTTGATCCAAGACCTGCGCTATTTATATAAAAGTTTTTATTTTTTTAAAGTTAACACTATTTTTCTCCTATTTCTAAAAATTCATGCCACTATTAACACTACTCTTTATTTTTTAAATAATTTTGATCCTTGAAAGTTGGATAGACTAGAATGAAAGATTTTTGATTTTCTAATTGTAAAAATATTTTAATTACATTAGTAGGATGAAACTGACTTTATTTTCAAAAATTATAACGTAGAATAAATTTGAAAATTATAAAAACTAGAATCATGCAAATTTCAGCTGAATCAGGATAAGAGATGAAGCAGTGTTCCAAATAAAGTTCCAAATCAAATATATTTGATTTGAAAATTGTATACAGGTTTTATGATATTGACAGAAATGAAAAAAATTCGATCACAGAATAAACATGAAGAAATTCAATTTCCAGCATAAAAAGAAAAAGATTGATTTAAATCAAGTTAAATCCGTGATATTTTTCATCTAAAACTAGGAAAAATGTATGAATTTTATTAAAACAAAGAAATTAATCTTCTGGGTCGAAAATCGTCTTTTTGGTCTTTTCAATCAAAATTTTTTGTGTTTTGCTAAAAAGTCGTCTTTGCGATTAAAAGTAATCTTTTTGGTTAAAATTAATACTTGGTGGAAAGTTAAATTATTTTGTTAAAACTACATCTTTTGGGTTTAAAATTTATTTTTTCAGTAGAAGATTCATGATTTTCATTGAAAATTCATCTTTTTTGTTTTAAAAATTCAACTATTCCAGTTGAAAATTCATAATTTTAGTCGCAAATTCATCACTTTCTTTGAAAATGTAAATTCTTCAAAAATAATTTGCTTGTTTGGTGAAAACTTTTTTAAGCTGCAAATATAACTATTACAATTAAATATTCCATCATTTTAGTAGAAAATTCATCAGTTTGGTTGAAATTTAATTTTTTTGTCTACAAATTTGAGTGTTGCTTTTTTGGTTGAGGATTGATATTTTTTGGTTGAAAGTTCAAGTAGTTGGTTAAAAATTTGTTTTTTTTTATTTAAAAAATTATGTAATTTGTTGAAAAAATCCTTCTGTTTGAAATTTCAAATGTTTTAGTGAAATATTTATCACTTTGGTTAAAAATGAATCTTTTTGGTTGAAAATAAAATTACTTGGTTGAAAGTTAAATTATTTCAATACTTAAAATTAATTTATCCCAGTAGAAGATTGATCATTTTTTGTTAAAAAATTAATGGTTTTTATTTAAAATTCAGCTACTCCAGATGAAGGTCTACATTTTTAGTAGAAAATTGACGACTTTGTTTGAAAATGTAACTATTTGTTCCTTTTTTGGTTGGAAAATTTGTATTTTAATTGAAAATTTAACCATTTAATTCAATATTTAATCGTTTTAGTTGAAAATTCATCATTTTGGTTGGAAATGAAGTTTTAACTCAAAATTCGGCTGTTGCATTTTTGGTCGAGAATTGATCTTTTTGGTTGAATGTTCCACTATTCCAAGTGAAAGTTCATAATTTTAGTTATAATTTCATTTAAAATCTTTTAAACTGAAAATGTAACTATTCCAATTGTATATTCGATCATTTTAGTTGAAAATTTATCAGTTTGATTGCAAATTAAATTTTTCACTGAAAATTCAACCTAAAGTTTAAAAATTGAAAGTTCATAATTTTAGTTGAAAATTTATCACTTTGTTTGAAAATGTAACTATTTTTTCTATTGTTGAGAAATCATCTCTTTCGTTAAACATTAATTCTTTCACTCAAAATTCTACTATTCAATAATGTTTGTTCACAATTTATCTTCTTCAGCTTAAAATTCCTGTATTTTAATGAAAATTCTTTATCTTTTTTGTGGAAATTAATTTTCTTGGGCAAAAGTTTATATTTTCGCTTGAAAATTCATCTATTACAGTCACTGATTTGTTATTTTAGTTGAAAACTTATTTTTTTGGTTTAAGATTCATCTATTCCAGTTGAAGATTTATGTTTTTGGTTAAAAATTCATCAGTTTGGTTTAAAATTGAATTTTTAACAAAAAAATGTAATATTCCATTTTTGATTGGAAATTCATCTATCTTGTTAAAAATGCAACATTTTTATTTAAAAAGTTAGGAATTTGAAGCGGTACAAAACCGAATTTAATCACGTTTGATTCGTAACTAAAAATTAAGGGAAATATTTTTATGACTGAATTTGAAAATTACCAAAAAAATCTTCAACTATCAATAAAATTTTACTATTAAAAAAATTCACACTCATACAATAAATTGAAAATTATAAAAACGGGTATCCTGTAAATTGCAGCTCATTTGAGTTCAGAATTGAAGTAGCGTTCCAAATAAAGTTCGAATTCAAAAATCCTTTATCTGATAATTTTATAAAACTTTTGAAGAGATTAATAGAATGGAACTGATTGCACATTCAAAAAAATTCGCACACACAGAATAAATTAAAAATTAAAAAACTGGCGTCCTGTAAATTGCAGCTCATTCGAGATCAGAGATGAAGTAGTGGTAAAGCAGTGTAGCGAATCGTACTTGATGTTGGACATTCGTGTAGATGTAGATCCTCTCAGCTCTTTTTCTTTTCAACGCAAAAAGCGAAGCGGTGCCCGGAGCGAATGCGCGAACTATTAAAAAGCGCGCGTCGACTCAAATTTTCAGCGGTAGTAAATTATGTGAAAAAAGAAATAAGCGGTCTACTCACCACCGTCGCCGAGTATCCGGGACTCTCTCTTCCCGTCTCGCCCGCCCTCGCGGTATCGCTCATCCTACTTCTAGTAAGGGTAAAAACCCTCTCCGACGAGCGCGGGTCTGAGATAAAAAATTAGCCGGAGTTGCAAACGTTTCCACCTTAAATCATATATTTATCGCGACATTAATTCAACCCTTTTAGGACCCCTTTTTTCCTGGACTGCGTTCCGGGAGCCCCTACGGGTGGCGGACGACAGCCCGTTACCTCGCTAATTTCTCAGATTCAAGTATTTTTATGTACCGCCCCGTACCGGACGGGGGTAAATCCTCTCGTTTATTATTTAGAGAGGCCAGCGGGCAAGCGTACGACCGTATAGTTTCGTAGCGCCCATGCCTATGCGCGTTGGTGCTCAAGTTGGTGCGGACGTAAAGTACCAACGACAACGAGGCGCGTTGGTGCTCGAGTTGATGTGTGCGTAAAGTACCAACGACAACGTGGCGCGAGGACACGTCCAGTGCGACCTACGTTCCCCACTCCCTCGCCATGTGACGTCCCGTATTATCTCCTTACTTCTGGCTGAACCCCATGCCATGCCATGCGATCGCTCCCCTTTCAGGATTGTCTTATACTTGTCCGCCTGCCTTCTGGCTCGCCTGCACTCACTAAATTAGCTACGCGTGGGGTGCACCCCTTTTTTATGCCACATCCTTCACCTAGTCGCATTCTTGTGCTCTGAGCAGCAATATTCTCTACAACTAGAAGACATCTCGAGAGAAAATGTTGATTGCAAAATAAAGGACCGTACTTAAATTATGTAACACCTCAGGGGGGGGGGGGGGCTGAGACAATTTGTTACCAGTTGTTACGGTAGGGGGCCGTTTACTCATGTTCGTAATTTTTTGCAAATTCGCAAAGACTTTCTGCTGAAGATCATCTTTTTAGTTATAAATGTTATTATTTGCTTGGAAATTGGGCAATTTTTGTTAAAAAGTTATGTTTCTGATAAGTCGACTGAGACCTTTTTGGGATTAAAACTCTTGTTTGAAATTTTTTGCCTAGAAAATTTAATTTTTGTTTAAAATTCGTACTTTTTTGTTGAAAAGACAAGTGAAATATTTTTTTATAAAAATTTAACTATTTTTTTTTGCAAATTTGTCTTCTTTATTTAAAAATTCACCTGTTTGTTAAAAATCTTCATTTTTCTTGGATACAAACTCAACTTTTTGATTGAAAATTTAACGATCTTGGTCAAAAGTCCTGCATTTGTACCTAAAATTTCGACAATTTAGTAGAAAATGATATAGTTGTTTAGAATTCTTATTTTGGTGTTGGACAATGAACTGCAATCTTCTTTTTATGCAAATTTTACTATTAAAAAAATTTTTTTTTTACCTAATTTGTTTTAGAAGAAATTTCATCTTCCTTGAAGAAAAATGCAATTGCTCGGTTGAAAATCCAACACTCTTGTTGAAAAGTCATACTTTTGGGTTCAGGTTTCTTCTGTTCTGTTGAAAATTTAAATATTTTGTAGAAAATTTACTTTTTGTATTAATTTAATACTTTGGTGTTAAAAAAAGGACTGAAATCTTTTTTGGATTAAAATTCCACTTGAAAAAAAATTTAATTAAAAATCCATCTACTTTAAGAGAAACTTTATCTTCCTTAGATAAAAATGCAACTGTTTAGTTTCAAATTCTACTTTTTTGCTAAAAATTTAAGTATTTTATAGTAAACTTACTTTTCGTATAAAATTTATATTTTCATGTTGTAAAATGAACTGAAATCTTTCTCAGATGAAAATTCAACTTTTTAAAGAAAATTTTTTTATAAAAAACAATTCATCTGTTTTAGTACCATCTTTACTTGGATTTTTTGTTACAAAATTCATATTTTGATCTTGACAAGTCAACTAGACTCTTTTTTGCATAAAAATTCAACTATATTTTTCAACATTTACATTTCTTATTTACAAGATCATCTGTTTTAGTAGAAATTTCATTTTTTTATGAAAACGCAAATTTGTTGTTAAAAATGTTTTTTCTTTGCTAGAGAATTCAACTAGTTTGTTTGAAAGATTTTGTTTATTCACTTTTCCAAGAAATGCGTTATTTAACATTAATATTTTTAGTTCTAAATTCATCTCTTCGGTTGAAAGCTTAACTATTTTGTTCGAAATTAATTTTTTGTAAATGGAAATTCGATTACTTGGGTAAAAGTTAAACTACAATAGAATTTTTTTGGATTAAAGGCTTAGGTCTTTGATTGAAAATGAAACTGTTTAGTGGAAAAGTCTTTTTTGGTTTAAATATACTTTTTTGACTTAAAATGTATCTTTTTAATTTTTTTAATATTTTTTTTTTTTTTTCTAGTTGAAAATTCTACTATTTTGTAAAAAAATAGGTTTCTTCGTTGAAATTTCATTTGTTTGGGTAATAATGCATTTGTTTCGTGGTAAATTAATTTTTTTGCTGAATTTATATTTTTTGTTTAAAAAATTCAACCTTTTTAGGGAAAAGTCGTCTTTTGGTTAGAAGGTTAAATAATTTTTTAAAACTTTTATTTCCTTCTTGAGTGAAAAATCTTAATTTGTTCAAAATTTGTTAATTTGGTTTAAATTTTTATAAGAATGGCTCCTCAGGGGCCGTACTGAAATTACGAAACAGAGTATAGGCCCTCTCGAAGACTCCCCATCCCCCCTGTAACAAACACTTACAAAATATTTTTACCCCCCCCCCCCCTACTCTCCCTTCTTACTATGCGTAATTTTGATTTAATTTTGATTTTGTGCTTCACATTAGTTACATAATTAAGAACAACCTCTTTGAAATTGTTTTTTTATTTTGAAAAACGCGAGAAAATGTTCTTTTTAGAAATTTGACATTTTTCACAAAAATATTAATTGAAATTCCAATTTTTGAGACAGAGCAAAAAAACTTCCTCTGTTTTACTTTTAAAATAGTATAGCTTCAAGAAAGAAAAAGTATTGTAACGAGCCTCGAAAAAGGTGCATTTATTTTACAGTTTGAAATTATCAATTTTCATGAAACTCGTAAAATCAAAAAGATCAGTTTTGAACGTGTGAAGTAAATTGTTAAAACTCTTTTTATGAGAAAAACGTATATTTTATTAATAATTACTAACTAATACTAATTAATAATTATTAATTATTTTTAACTTATATTTTTTAGTAATAATTTTATTAATGATTATTGCCATTATAATCCGTATTTTATTAGGTAAGTAGGCGCAAAGTTAGCCTGGGGTCCATTGTACCCAGGGTGACCATTACGGGTTAAGGTTGATCTAAATTGGTAAACCGTTAAGCCACAAGAGGAATTTTCCCTACAAAAAATGAATTTTCAAACTAATTCATTTTCACACACAAAAAAAATGACAATTCAAACCAAGAAAATTATTTTTTCCAAAAAAGGAGAATTTTCAACTTAAAAAGATTAATCTCTTCAAAACCGGGTAAGTTGTATTTTCAGTAAAAAAATAATTTTCAATCATAAAGGCTCTTCCACTGCACAGTTAAATTTTCATCAAAGATATGAAACTTCAATCAAGAAAAATAAATTGTGACCAATTCAGTTTAACTCTTACCGCAGTAGTTGAATTTTCAACAAAATAGTTAAACTTTCAACCAAAGAGATAAATGTTCCACTAAAAACATAAATCTTCGTAAACAAAATAGTCGAATACTCAAGCAAAGAATAATTTTTAACCAAAAATTTAAAATTTATAGAAAAAAAGTAAATTTCTACCAATGTAGATGAATTTTTAAATCAAGAAGGTAAATTTTCAAATAATTAGTCGAATTTTCTGTTAAAAAAGATTTCAGTTGACTTTTCACGATCAAGATATGAATGTTGAAACAAGAAATAAGTTTCTACGAAAGTCATTGAATTTTCATTATAAAAGACCGAATTATTAACAACAACAAAAACTTTAAAAAATTCTTAAATTTTCTTCCAAATAGATGCACTGAATTCCAAAAAAGATTAAATTTGTAATTAAGCAGATAGATTTTTAATAAAAGAAGAAACATTTTTTTAAGTTGAACTTTCATCCAGAAAAGATTTCAGTTCATTTTTCAACACTAAAATATAAATTTTTAACGAAAAGTAAATTTTCAACGAAACAGTTAAATTTTCAAGAAAGCGGTAAAACTTTAAACCAAATAGTAGCAGTTGATTTTTAAAATAAAAGAGACTAAATTTCCAAATAAGAGTTGAATTTAAATTTTCATCTAAAGAAGATTCCAGGTGACTTTCCAACACCAAGATAAGAATTGTAAACAATAAGTTAAATGTCTGCTGAATAGCCGAATTTTTAACCAAAAAGTATGACGTTTTAACAAGATTGTCAAATTTTCAACTAACCAGTAGCATCTTTGTCCAAGAAAAATGAAGATTCTACTAACACAGGTGAATTTTTGAATAAAAAAGACCAATTTTTAACAACAAAAAGAATTGAATTTTCATCAAAAAGATTTCAAATAACTTTCCAGCGCAACAATTATTATTGAATATTCATCTTCCCAAATATAAAATTCAACTGCAATGAAACTTTTCAATAGTCCTCCCTTCTATAGCCCTTCCTAGAATTGAGGCCGCGCCGGATGTCGGTGTAACAGGAGCTGCGCGGGGTGTGCCGGATATGCGGCTGTCACCCAGACGAGCACTCAAGCATGAACAAACAAAAGCAGAGCGTGGTATAATGAATTAGTTTCCACCCACCGTCAGCCCCGAAATTGGCACTATAGAAGAGTTTACTGCATTTTGTTAAAAATTAGATTTTAGGGTTGTTCAGTTTTTGAAACGTAAAGTACAGATCCATTTTAAAAATAACTTATTTATTTATATTTACAGCTGATGAAATAAAACTGCTTTTTATAAAAAATCAATTTAAAACGCTTTTAATTTTTAATTGTTCAAATCTTCAAGACTGTTGAATTATTTTAACTTGGGCAGATTTTTCTTCTGAAAATTCGTAAAATTTCCGGTCAAGAAATAAATTCACTGGCATTTCCCGATTTTTCTCGACCTCAGAAAATTTCCGGTCATTTCCCAGTCCAGCGGACACCCTGAACATTTGCCATAAAATAATTCTGTTTAAAAATAATGTTACAGACTAAACTAAAGAGCAGTTCACTTCCTCTGTCGATGCAATCCTTTTTTTCTTGCTCAACCTCAAATGTTTTTTATTTAAAAAGCAAGAGGCATTCAGCGTAAATAAAAACGCCAGAGGCAAGAAATACCCCATCACTTGAGCGGCTTGATGTTTATTTAATAAATACATATTCGGTGCGTACTGCGTACATAAGCCACGAGAGCCGGCTGTGCCTATTTTTGCCTGGCGTTTTGTTGTCATAGGATCGGCGTTCGGGTCGCATTTCCCATGGCATGGGGGCCATGGGCATGGGCATGGGGTATACCTGCTTCTCTAACAATAGTTGGATAAACCTATAGAATTGGGTCGAATATCTTGATATATACTCAAGGTGACGATTCTAATAAACAGCGACCTGTAACGTTTATTCAAATAGGCCTATTGTGTTCACTTTTAAAAATCAATAACAATACAATGACAAAATATCAGTCTCGTAGAATGTATGTCTAATAACGAAAATATTAGAATCGATTCAATATGTACTGAATTTGATAGACTGATGGCATTTTTATTTTGTATTAAAACTTATTTTTTCCTTTAAATTATAACTTACCTAAAATCGTTTTTTTTTTCATTTTTATTTTAGACTAAAAAGTATTTTTTGGATCAAAAAGTACAATTTTTATTAAAATTTCTCTTTTTGGTTCGCAATTTTGTTTCTTTTCGCAGAATTTTTTTTTAATTGAAATTACAAATGTTTGGTTTGAAATAAAAATCTTTTTTGGTTGTGGATTCAACACTTTTGCTGAAAATTCGGTTTTTTAAATAATTCAAATGTTTTTTATTTAAAATATATATATTTAATTATCTGTTTTGGATTCAAAATCAATTACTTGGTCAAAAGTTCAACTAATTTATTAAAAAATCATTTGTTTAGGTGAAGATTCATCAATTTAGGTCAAAATTTATCTTTTTTGTTGGAAATGTAACGATTTTATTGAAAATTTGTCTATTCTGGATTCTTTTTTAATTGCAATATTAACTATTACATTTTTTGGTTGAAAATAAAACTAATTAGTTGAAAATTAAACTGGTTTGTTGAAAAGTAATTTATGAGTTTAAAATTGTTGGGAAATTCATATTTTCGTTTTCAAAAACGTAAATTTTTCGTAGAATATTTGTCTCTTATGAAAAATATTTAATTTCATCTGATAAAAAATGCGACCGGTTGAAAAAGTTTTTTTTTTTGATTGAAGATTCAACTACTTTTTGAAAATTGGTGTCTTTTTTAGATAAATCAAAATATTTTTGACTAAAAATTGTAAGAAAAAATTCAATTTAATTATCAACTATCATATTTTTCGTTGAGAGTTCATCTTTTTGTTTATTAAAAGTTTATTTATTATATATTATTGTATATTATAAATTATATTATTTTTTATTAATTAAAAATCTTTATTAAAAGTTCACTTTTTGGGTTCAAGGTACAACTAGTTGAAAATTAATCTTTTTTAATTGAGGATTTAACTATTTTCTTCCAATTTTATATTTTTGGGTTGAATTCAACCTTTTTTTATTTTTAATTAAAATACTGTTTTTTGTCGAAATATCAAAGAAGCATTATATTTCTTGTTGAGAATTCATTTATTATGGAAAATTAGAACTTTTAGATTAAAGTTGAAATTTTTTGGTAGTTTTTTATTTTATTTATTATTTTATTGAATATTCATCTTTTTGAATAGAAGATCCAACCGTTTATTTTTGGTTGAAGTTTAATAATTTTTGTTTAAAAATTATACCATCTGTTTGAAAATTCAACAATTGCGTCAAACATTTGTCCCTTTTAAATTTGATTCATTTTTTCATGATTAATTATTTCAGTTGACAATTCAACTATTTTGTTGAAAACTTAATTATTTTCTTTTAAAATTCCACTTCTTCTTTAAAAATATAATTTTATCGAAAATCAAATTAATTTGGATATTCGTCATCCTCAATAGAAGACTAAACTGTTTTTATGAAAAATTCAACTACTTGGTTTATAGTTGAAATTTTTTGTTAAATATTTTTTTTTTTTTAAGATTCATTATTTTAGTTAACATTTTAAATATTTTGATGAAAATTTAATTATTTTCTTTAAAATTGAACTTTTTTTTAAATGCCTCTTTTACCGCACGGTTTTCAAGAAAATTCTTATTTTTATACTTTGCGTTTAAATGCGAAGTGAATTAATAGAACCCGATAACAAATTTCAACTTCGTACTTTGGAATTCAAATTTTATCTTTTTTGTTACAAATTTTTATTATTGGGTTGAAAATTTAACGGCTTCGTAAAACATCCATATTCCTAGGTAGAAGATTAGTTTTGTTGGGCAGAAATTTAAATTTTTTGTTTAAAATCCAAATTATATGAAAAATGTGTCTACGTTGATAGAAAATTCTTCTTTTTTTGTAGACAATCTAGTTTTTGTTAAAAATTCATATTTTCCGTCCAATAATTCAAGTGCTTTGTAGAAAATTTACTGTTTTATTGCAAATTTTTACATTCAATTGAGAATTCTACTATTTTTTCAAAAAATCATCTTTTTAGAAGAAAATTTGACCGTTCTATTGAGTATTCGTCTTTTTAGCTGTAAATTCGTAATTTTGAATTAAAAACGTATATTTTTTGTTAAAAATTTATATTTTCTAATTAAAAATTTAACGGCTTAGTAAAAAGTTCATTTTTCTTGGTATAAAATTAGTTTTCTTAGTGAAAAATTCAAATTTTCACATGAAAATCAAATTTCGTCAAAAAGTCATTTATTTTGGTCGAACTTTCAGCTTTTTTTGGTTAAAAATTTATTTTCCGTTGAAAATTTTCCAGTTCGAAAATTCAGCTGATTTGTAGAAAATTCATATTTTTTTAAAACTTTTTTTTTACATTTAAAATACTTTTTAAACAATTCATATGTTTTGGAAAAATGCAACTATTCTGTTGAGTATTTATCTTGCTTTAAAACTTTGTTGTTTTCAAAAAATTCAAATACTTTTTTTTTAAAATCATCTTTTTAGGATAAAAATGCAACTGTTCTGTTGAGTATGAAAAATTAATCTTTCTTCGTAGAGAATTATTTTTCTTAATTCAAAATTCAAAATTTTGATTGAAAATCTACATTTAATCGAGCATTTAAGTAAAAATGAATATTTTTGTTTAAAAATGTCAACTGCTTTATAAAAAATTCATTTTTTTATTGAAAATTTATTTATTTATTTGAAAATCCACTATTTTGTTAATAAGTTATCTTTTTCAAAAGAAAGTGCAACGGCTTGCGAAAAAATTCATCTCTCTTGTTAAAAGATTAGCCTTTTTGATTCAATATTCAAACTTTGGGTTGAAAATCCAAATTTCGTTGAGAATTCTTGTGTTTTGATCGAAATTTAATTTTTTTCGTTGAAAATCTACTTTTCATTAAAAACTAATATTTTAGGTTTAAGAATTCAACTGCTTTGTAGAAAATTTATCTTTTTTGGTGAAAGATTTAATTGGTTGAAAATTCAACTATTTTGTCAAAAAGTAATCTTTTTATAATATAAATTCATATTTTCTAATTAGAAATTGTACGGCTTGGTCACAAATTCGTCTTTTTGTAGAAAATTAGTTTTCTTGGTAATGAATTAAAATTTTTGATTGAAAATAAAGTTTTTGTTAAAGATGGATCTATTTTGATACAAATTTCATCTATTTAAAAAAAAAAACTATTTTTTATTCAGGATTAATATTTTCGGTTTAAGAATTCCACTGTTTCGTAGAAAATTCATTATTCTTTATTCGAAATTTTATTGTTTGATTGGAAATTTAACTATTTTGTTAAAAATTCATCTTCTTTATAAAAAAAAAAACTCATTTTCTTGGTTAAAAATTCATCGATTTGATTGAAAGAGCAAATTTCGTTACATATTCATCCATTTTGTAGAAATTTAAACTTTTTTGGTTAAAAATGCAACGGCGAGGTTGAAACAGATTGTAAAAAATTCATTTTTTGTTGAAAATGTATACTTTTGGCTTAAAAGTAATCTATGTTGTTGATAATTTAATAATTTTATTAAAAAATCTTTTTTTTGTTGAAAATTAATGTTTTGAACTAAAAATTCAAATATTTCATTTTTGGGCAAAAATGTATCTTTTTTTATTGAAAATTCAATTTTTTCGTTTAAAATTCATGTTTCTGAATTCAAATTTAACTTATTGACTACAAATTAATTAGTTTGTAGGTAGGATTCAACAATTTTGTTGATAATTAATTTTTTATTTGAAAATTCAAGTGCTTAGTTCAAAATTAAACTCTTTTCCTAAAAATTCATTTTTTTATTAACGATTCATTTGTTTTACTTGAAAATTTGTCTTTTTTTACGTAAAATGTATTCTGTTAGTAGACAATTTTTTAATTGAACTTTCAACTGTCTCTTCGAAAAGTAGTTTTTCTAGCATTGAGCTTCCTTGTAAATTTAAATGTTTGGTCTAAAATTAATAATTTTAACTTGTGGAACATAAAATATTTGGTTGAAAATTTAGCTTTTCAGGTTCAAAGAGAATTTTTTTCTAAAAAGTTCAACTTCTTAGCTTGAAAACTTAAATCTCCCTTTGCAAAATCATCTGTTTTGGCAACGCGTTTGTTCCGCAAGACCGCTCCCGACCGATCCGTCACAGATCGCTGATCATTCTCTCTAGCAATCACCCAAGGCAAAGAGCTTCTAATAATAATTTTAAAAAACACTATAAAAATAAGCGATGCAGAAAATGTGATTCTAAGAAATACACTGTTAGTTAAAATACAGATTTCGAAATATTCACGAGTTACAACTTTAGTGCCATGGTTTGTTTATCACTAAAGTGTTAAGTAGCGCATGATGCACGAAATTATAGCATCCACATAGTCACGAGCTAAGTAAGACGTGCTTTTCTTAGACCGTCTGTTTCTTCTCAAATCGACCGTGTTACGTCAACTTCCAAACTGGTCTTACGATACGCATTATAAATTATGTTTTACCGATTAAAACTAAGAAACACTTGAACCACTCGCTGGAAAATGGAGATGTTTGTTCATGAAATTTTGAAAACAAGTCTCTACCGAGAAATGCCATTCCATTTATTGTAAAAATCTTGGGTGGCATTTACAATTTTACAATCGGTTCTAATTTTAATTTAATGAGGTTTACAAATTTTCACTGTATTAAAACAGAAATTTTAGAATGCTAAATTAATGGCCTGATGTACCTAAAACCAGTTCTGCCGTCGAAAATTATCTCTAAAAATATATGAAATTTCTACAGAAAAAAAATGAATTTCCAACAAAATAGACGTATGAACTTATGTTGAACCCAAGAAGACAAATTTTCAATCAAAAACGAGCTTTTAGTAAAAAAAGAAAAAAATCTCAAATTTTTAAATTTTGTACCCAGAAAACATGCGTTTTGATCAGAAAAGTTCATTTCAGCCTTAAAAGTTTAATTTTTAACCGCATAAAGTATGAGATTTCTATTAAGAGATCATTTATTAAACCAAAAAATTTAATCTTTTATCAAAATAGTTCAATTTTAAACCACAGAAAAACTAATTTTTGACAACAAGAAAAATTGTTATTCCAGAAAATATTTTAATTTTCTACAAAATAGTTCAATTTTGAAGCCTACTAAATCTATGAAAATAATTTAATTTTCAACCAAATAATTAGATTATTATTAAAATAATTAAATAGGATAGGTTCTTTTTTAGTTAGAATTATAAACTTTCTACCAAAGAAAAAACAACAAACTTTATTTCAACCAAGTATTTTAATTTTCTATCAATAGTTGAATTTCGAACCCGAAAATAATAATTTTTACAAAATAGTTTAATTTTCCACGAAAAACTATGACTTTCCAACTAAATTGTTAAAATTTCAATAAATTAAGTAAATTTTTAACCAAATAATTGAGTTTTTAACTAAAAGAGATTAGTAATAGTATAGGTAAATTTTAAGTTAAAAATATTAACTATCTGCCAAAGAAAAATTAAGTATTGACAAAAAAGATTTTTTTTCACCGAATAGTTCAAGTTTCTACTAAAATAGTTCAATTTGGAACCCAAAAAGATAAATGTTTAACAAGCATTGAATTTTAAACCAAGAAAGATTTTTCAGTTATAAAAAAATTCTCAATAAGATTGTTGAATTAAAAAAAAAAGATGATTTTTCAACTAAATTCTTGAATTTAAAACAAAAAAAGTAAATTGTCAAACAAATAATTAAATCTTACAGTAAAATAGATTAATTATTAATCAAAAATAGGATAGGCAAATTTCGAGTTAAAATTCTTAACTTTGAACAAAGAAAAATTAAATTTTGATAAAAACGATAAGTTTCCATCCAATAGTTTTATTTTTCAAAAAATATTTTTCAGTCAAAAAAGAAAAAAATCTCATTTAAATTGTTGAATTATCAACCCGAAAATATGATTTTCCGACAAAAAGGTTAATTTCCACCCTGACAGTGGAATTTTCAACCTAGCACTTTAATCTTCTATCAATTGTTAAATTATAAACCCGAACATATTCATTTTCAAAAAAAAAAGTTAATTTTCAATCAAATAGGATAAGGTTTCTATAAAAAATATCATATTTTTAACAAAAAAGCTCATTTTCTATTAAAATAGTTCCATTTTCAGTCCAAAAAAAAAATGTTTAACTACATTGTTGAATTTTCAACAAAAAGTCTATTTTTAACCAAAAAGGATGAGGTTTCTACTAAAAGAGATCAATTTTTAAGCAAAAAAAAGAAACTAATTTTCTATTAAAATAGTTTTATTTTTAACCAAATAATGAAATTCACCAATTTTTGACAAAAAAGATCAATTTTCAAAAAATGGTTTAATTCTTCCAAAATAGTTAAACCCAAAAAGACAGATTTTCAAAAAGCATTGAATTTTCAACTGAGAAAGATTTTTTAGTGAAATAAGAAAGAAATTTCCACCTAACGGTTGAATTTTGAACCAAGTATTTTAATCTTTTACCAACAGTTGAATTTCGAACCAGAAATATTAATTTTCAACCAAATAGTTCAACTTTAAAATCAAAAAGACCAATTTTCAACAAGAATATAATTTTCAACACGAAAATATGAATTTTCAAGATAAAGTTCACTTTAAACCAAATTCTTAAATGGTTAAATTTTAAACTAAATAAATAAACCTTGAACAGCAACAAAACAAATCAATCAACAACAACAAAATTTTCAACCAAATAATTTTTAAAACAGATTAATTGACAAACAAATAGTTGCATTTTAACACAACCAAAAAATTAAGTTTTACCAAAAAAGATGAATTCTCAAATCGAAAATATGAATTTTCAACAAAAGAGTAGATTTTTCAACCAAGAAAATTTCTCAGTCAATAAAGAAAAAAATGTGAACCAAATTGTTGAATTTTTATGCCGAAAGAAAGATTTTCTGTAAAACAGATTTTCAACCAAAAAGTTTTGAACTAAGTTGTTGATTTTTCAAAATAAGTAAAGTTTTAACCAAATAATACAATTTTTTAACCATTACTTATAAGTTCATAACGAAAAAAAAATTGACTTTTCATTTTCAGTGAAAATTATTTTAACTAAAAAAGACAAATCTTAAACCAAAGTTAAACAAGCACGGAGCAGTTACATTTTCAGTTAAACAATTAATTTCTAACCTAAATGAAAAAAAATTGTTAACGTTTTAACCAAAGAAATGAATTTTTAACTATGATGATGAATCTTCAATAAAAACAAATAAATTTTGAACGAAATAGTTCCTAATTTCTAATTTTATATTATTTTTCACAAAGAAAAACTACTATTTTTAATAAAATTTTCATAAATTTTAGGCTGTTTCTAATTTTTAAAATTCATGTTTTCCAAGAAATATATGGACTTTTTGATTTTTTGACATACATTGGTTTTCAACTAAAATGTTCAATCTTCAACCAAAAAATGAATTATTAATAAAGTATAGTTCAACTTTTAACTAAAAAAGACGAATTTTAAAAAAAATATTTTTATATTAGCCCTAAAAAGATAATTTTTAACAAAATAGTTTTATTTCTAACAAAATAGTTCAATTTTGAACCAAAAACCTTTTTTCAACTTACGGAGTCGATTTTTCAACAAAATGAATTAATTTTCATTAAAAAAATTAACAATTAACTAAAAAAATATAAATAATCTGTATAAACGTATAATCTGTATAATATGGTAATTATTTTAAATCCTGGTCAGAACTTTCCATCTTATTAGAAAATTCGACTTTTTCCTTTTTTTTATATTAGTGAAATAATTCTACACGTGTCAATTTTTTAAAATTGAATTGAATAGTCACAATGAGACTGCGCGCTCAGATATTTAGAAAAAAAATTTAGTCCCGTGCAATAAAAATTTCGAATTTTCGTTTTCGGGCATGACAAATTAGGACATAGGACAAATAGTTGAATTTAAAAAAAAAATGCTTAACCTACTAGATGAATTTTTAATAAGGAAAGAATAATTTTAAACCAAAAAGTTTAATTCTCCACTAAAAAATATTTTCTGAATAAAAACGGCAAGTCAAATTTTTAGGTATGTACAATTAATTTCATACAACAAAAAACTTATTTCAGCCAGTTCAGTTTAATTCGATAGAAGAATTTTTACCCAAATAGTTAATTCCTTACAAAAAAAAAAAATAAATTTTCAACAAATAATATGAAATTTCTACCAAAAGAGATGAATTTTCAACTCAAAGATACAAAAAAAATTATGTTTCAACAAAAATGTTCATTTTCATCCACGAAAGATGGCTTTTCTACCATAAAAGATGAATTTATTTTCAATTGAAAAAATCATTAAATTTTCAACCTACAAAGCAAATTTCCAACCAAATCATAAAAGATTAATTTTCTACAAAAACGCATTTTCAACCTGTTGAATAGTTGAATATAGTCAAATTAGTAAGTATGAAAACTTTATTTTCAACCGAAAAAAAAAGAATTTAAACTAGTTCAATTCAACCAAAATAGAATTTTCAATCAAATATTTCTACCAAAAGAGATGAATTTAAACTCTAAATTTTTTCGAAGATATTTTAATTTCAACAAAGCTGAGTTTATAAAAATCGTTAAATTTGCAACCTACAAAGATAGGTTTCCAATTAAATCGTCGATTTTCAAACAAAAAAGATAAAAATCCTGCCAGAAACAGTTTAATTTCAAAGACGATCAGAAAATCAGGAGAACGAAAACAAATCAGACCGTTTGGTCATCCACATCAGTTCCAAATCACTTTTTCACCACACCACTTGCCTGAATAAATAAAACGCAATACAAAAATACGTATCTAAATAATAAAAAAAAAGAATCTTAAACTACCACAATTCACAAAATTAACGCAAAAAAAAATTTTTGATCCTTGAAAAAACTTTGAAGTGCATCTCCAGCTGGCGACACATCGAAGTCTGAGCGATATATATCGTGCTCTGACTGCTGGCACATAAGAGCTGGGAGGTTAGCATATGATATGCTTCATACGATGTATGAGAGTCGGTATTGAGTCACGCGGTAAGCTCAGGCGTGAGGGTCCGGGGGAGGGAGAATCGAAGCAAGGAAGGAGAGCGTGGTGAGACGCGGTGGTCGCTAGGGCGTGCAAGGGGAAGGGGCGGAGGAGGGGGACTAAAAGCAGGCCTGTTGGTTGGTTTCAACGATATTTGTTTATATTTACACAATAAGCAACAGCCCCGCCGGTTGGGCCGCTCGGTATGCCTCTGCCGCTTTTAGTGTTTAGTCCTCGCTACTCTCTCGACGCGTTAACGTTCGCTTTGCTTTTCACCGCTTTTTTTAAATCCGACAACAAGAGAACAAAAAGTCTTTAGATCCTTTACCGCGAAACTGATTCTCCGTCCTTCACGCGTGTCGTACCGGTTGTGGCGTGAGGAAGCGCACGGTACCGTCTAGTGCAGCGCCGTGTGTTACATGTGTGGTGTGTTACATGTGCTGTATGGTGCATGTGCTCTATGGTGTATTGGCCGCGTGGTCCGTGTCGCGTGGGGAGTGTGCCGCTATCTTTAAAATTGGTGATAAGCTCTTGACTTATCAGTGTCATTGAACGATCAATATATTGGAAAAAAGTTCGATACGATAGGAACCTTTTATTGGGTTCCTGTTTGCAGTGAAGGAAGCGGAAGTGATCGGAAACGTTGGTTCTTCTGAGTTAAATTTTCACTTTCGAACACGAGCTGTTTTGATAATAAGTTGTTATGATAATAAGTAGAGTAAATTAACGCTCTCTTTTGAATGTGGATTACGTGACGTAATGCAAAAATTCCTAAAATAAAAATAAATCGTATGGTGAAGATTGAGGAGGATTCGTTTTTAATAAAAGTGACGTGGTGATCCGTATTCTCCAAGTGGATGTATGACCTTGAAGTGAAATCTGTTTCGGAAGGAAGGATACAAGATCAGTGGGAAGATTCGCTTGAATGAGACACCTGACAAAAATGAAGTAAAGATTCTAATTGTTCGATAATGCTTACAACTCTAAATAAAGTCCCGATTTGAGATTAACGAAAAATGCAATAAACAATTAATCTGGAAATAAGTCGATGAACTTTGGAAAGTTTTAGGGTTATTGTTGGATAATGTATAAGATAAGAATCTTGGTAAACAAATATAAGTTTTAATTGCTGGGTAAATAAAAAATATGACTTTATCAGTTTATTAACGTTTTTTCGTCATCTTTTATTGTCCACCTTCGAGGCTTTCTTAATATAGAATCGGAAGAGTTGAAAGCTACTTTTAGAGGCTTATTGTATTCAAAATTATAAATGATAACTCGAGTTACATCGAAAAGAAAATTAAACGAGGAACAATCAAACGTGATAAAATAGCAATTGAGGTGTCATCTTTAAATGTCGTGATTTTAGGACGATGGCATAATGGATCATGACACAGACGGAGACGGCGCGATCAACCTGTCAACGTCGCAACGACCCTCTGCCTCAACTACCCCTAATGGTGATACCCCCACCTACACCCAAGATCAACAAGACAACGATCAGGTAAGAGTTCATCACTTCCATAAATTTGTTTTTCTTATCGTTCCTCTCCTTCCCCATCAAAATTAATATACCGCCAATAATCTCCATGGGGACAGATTAAACTTGCTGTATCAGCAAAGTTTCTTATCTTCAATTTTTAATTGCAGGCAGAAAAAAGATCCGTAGCATTAGCAACGCTGCCGGTAACATTTACTACACGATTGGTAACATTTAAAACGCGCTTAGTAACATTTACTACGTGATTGGTGGTAACATTTACTACGGGACTGGTAACATTTACTACGCGATTGGTGACATTTACTACGTGATGGGTAACATTTACTACGCGATTTGTAACATTTACTACGCGATCGGTAACATTTACTACGTGATAGGTTTACAAAATTGATCATTTTTTATATACTCGCTCCTCATTTATTCGGATTTAAACACGAAATTTGAAAAAATAATTATCGTTTTTATTTTAAGACAGGGAGTTTCCGTAAATAAATATAGTTTCATTTAGAAGAGAACATTTTTTCACATGCAACGGGAATTTCTTTCAAGTATTATCATTGGGATTTAGAAGGAAGGAATTCTAAAAATCCCTGTTCTAAATCGGAATTCGTCACAATTTAAAAGTTCCCTCTTCCAAATTAAAAGCTAGATTTCGTGCCAAAAGTCAGATATCTGAAAAAATAGTTTTTTTTTATGATTTTAAAAATGAAAATAATATAACTATTGTCATCTCAAATAAAAAACAATATCTTTTATAAAAAAATGTTAAGCTTCATAACAAAAAAATTTAAATTTTAACCATGTTGTTTGCAATTGAAGCTGGTCTGACCGTCGCTTCTTACCAATTTTTTTAAAATGATTGCATTTTAATAAATGATGGCTTATTTTTCCCGGGAAAACATTCTCTACTACTCTACTGTTTCCAATGTTAAAATATAATTATTTGTTTAAACAATGTTTTTCGAAAAAAAATTGTTCTATCGATTTTAGCCATAGAAAAATGTATTTTTAAAATGAGAAACAATAGAGTTACAGAGAATGTTTTTACCGGGAAAAATAATCCATCATTTATTAAAACGTAATAATTTTTCAAAAATTGGTGAGAAGTGACAGCCAGAAAAAATTTAATTGTGAAAAATATGGATAGAATTGTTGTTTTTTTTGCGAATCTTGACATTTTCTATAAAAAATAATATTTTTTATTTGGAATTATATCAGTTATAATATTTGGATTCTTAAAATTATAGAAAAGCTATTTTTTTATGATATCTGTAAAGAGCTAAACTTTATTGTCAAATTAATGTTATGTTTGAAGATATATCGTTTTAGTTGACAATTCATCTTTTTTTGAAAATATAACTAATTTGCCGTAAATCACCTTTTTAACTAAGTGGAAAATTGAACTATTCTATTTTTGGTTGAAAATTTTTCTTTTTTAGGTGAAAATTCAGCGATCTGGTATAAAATTAAACTATTTCAATTGAAAATTCAACAGGTTGAAAATTAATTTCTCCAACTGAAAATTTAACTGTTACATTTTTTTGAAAATTGATCTTTTCTGGTTAAAAGTTAAACATTTTTACTAAAAATGTTATTTTTAAATCAAAATCTAAACTAGTTTGTTGAAAATTCAGGTATTTGGTTAAAAAATCGATTTTTTATTGAAAATTATCTGATTCTTCAAGAGTTAATTTCCTTCCTTAAAAATTTTGCTTTGAAAAATCATCTTTTAGACTGGGAATAAAATTTCGGGATTGAAACTCAAACTCTTTTGTTAAACATTAATTTTTTTTCGTTTAAGATCTAATATTTCAAGTGAAAATTTATTTCTTTGTTTGAAAAATGAGCTATTTGATTAAAAAGTCGTTTTTTCTTTGGATGAAAAAGAATTTTCTTTTTGCCGGAAAATTAACTATTTTTCTGAAAATTTGTTTCTTTTTTAGTTGAAAATTTAAATTTTTTCAAACTGAAAATGTGACTATTATTCTAGTTCAATATTTCATAATTTTAGGCGAAAATTCATCTCTTTGGTTAAACATTGATTTTTTATTAAAAATTTAATTATTAAATTTTTCGTTAAACGTGATATTTTTTAGTAGAAAATACTTCTTCTTTGGTTAAAAACTGATTTTTTCAATTTAAAACTTAATTATTTAGTTTTTGTTGGCAATTTATATTGTTTATTACAAATTAATTTTTTTCCTGTTGAATATCTAATTTTAAAACAAAATTGTAACTACCCGATTTTATGTTAAATTTTTTTCCAAAATTCAAGTATTTGGTTGACTATTTGTCATCTGTAATTGAAAATTCAAGTAGCTTGCTAAAAATTCATGTATTTTGTTTAAAAAATGTATTTTTATGTAAAAAAATAATATTTTTGTTTGAAACTTAATCTTATTGTTTCAAAAGTCCTCATTTTGGTCGAAAGTTCAAGTATTCCAGTTAATTATTCATCATTTACAGATTTTTTTGTTAAATTAATAAAAAGTGAAGAATTTAAAATTCAAATATAAATCCCCTCCCTACAAGTTTTGTTATTAAATTATTTTTAAAAGAATAAATTAAAATAATATTGAAAAAATTTCAATAAATTCAATGTCTTTTTACAAAATGCATCCTTTTAATGATTTAATTTTTCGATTTGATTTGCTCAAAGGCAAAAATTAAATTCTTAAAGAGATTTGAATACAAAAAACTATAAAAGTTGTTTCCATTTATTTAGTTTCTATTTTATTATCTTTTTAAGTGTTACGTACAACAGAAAATTAAATAAAAATGTTGCAAAATGGTTTTTTAAATTTAATAACTGATAATTAACTTAAAGATAATAACTGTTAACCATTTTTCGGTTTGATTATTAAAATTAAATAATTAAAAATTCAAGAAAAGTCTATATTGAAAGTAAAACACGACTTCTGTCACAGTTTGACTAAAAATTTGTGTTTTCATGTTTTACAATCATTTGAAGATTACCAGCAAGTTCCTCAAAAATGGCAATAATTTTTTTTTTTCAAATTCCAGTATTATCCGAATGCGTCAGCCTCAATCTATCTTCAACCTTGAAGTTGTTGAATTAAATGTTTTTTTTACTGAAAGCACCTTTTGACGATTTATGAGCTCTTTAAAGGAATATTTAGAATCTTAAAAAGGCTTGACTTTTAGAAAATTTAAAAGAATTATTATTTTTTTTTTAGTTGAGCCTTTAAATGTGTGCCCAACAGGAAATTAATTAAAAATTTTGCAAAATAATATTTTAATATAATATTGGCCTCTGAAAAAAGTCCAAAAAGTGTTTCTTTAAAATCGGTTAATACATTCTGCTGTTTTTTTTTTTTTTTTGAAAATTCAAAATAAATACCCATTGGTTAAAACATTATTGCGAATTTGTTATATTCACAGTTTGGCTATTGAACAATAACAAAAAAGTAACAAATAAAAAATAAATTTGCTGAATTTAGAAGTTTTGGAAAATTTGCAAAAGATCTCATTTTTGGAACGTTTTAAACATCTTAAAACAAATTATTTTCATAGTACAAAAATAATAGCATGACTCAGTTTTATAATTATAAAAACAATAATTGAAATTATGTAAAACAAATAACTGGACTTTACTTATTTAAAAAATGTTTCGATAGTTTATTCCTTTAAACATTTAAAACGTTTAAAATTTTTTCATTAAAAATGAAAGAATTTTTTTTTATTAGTCTTTATCTTATTTAACAGTTTGTACTAATAATTGTTTTGTATTTATCTTAAAAACATTTGTATTTTCCAGGCCATGACTTTTTGTAAAAGTAATTCAGTGAAAGCATTCAATAAATATTGTTGGAGTTTAAACTCAGATAATTTTTTAAAATAATTAATTATCCTGACTGTAGTTCAGTTAAAATTAAAAATGACGTGCAACTGCTCGAAAATTTTTTTTCTTGAATTTTTTTACATATTTTAACACATTTTCCTCACATTTTCATCTTTCGGCTACTGATTTTCCGAAAAAATCATTAATTTCGATTTGTTTTAGTAATAAATATCTTTTACGTGAAACACTGGTTTGTCAGAAACGAACCTCACTTTTATTTCAAATAAAAAAAATTTGGATTCAAAAGGCAAAAAAGAATTTTCAATTGAATATTTGAATCCCCAACTAAAACCGATTAGTTTTTATCCAAAAGGTTGCATTTTTAACCAAAACATTGACCTTCTTACAGAAAAAAATTAATAAAATAGATGAATTTTCAACCAAATACTTAAACTTTTCTATAAAATTTTGTTATATTCGAACCGAAAATACCAGTTTAATACAAAACTGTTAGTTTTTAAACCCAAACGTTGAATTTTCAACATAATACTTGAATTAAAAAAAAAGGAAAAGGCAAAGGAATTACTCGTTGAAAAGTGATCTTTTTGGTAAAAACTTCAATTATGTAGGTGAAGGTTAAACCACTTTATTAAAAAATTATTTTTTTCTTGAAGATTCATAATTTTATTTAAAAAATAATCTTTTTGGTTGAAAATTCGTTTATTTTTGTTGCAAATCAATTTTAAAAATTAAAAATTTACCAATGTCAATTGAAAATTCAACATTTTTGTTGAAAATTCATTTCGCTTGTCGAAACTTTAACTACTTAATTGAAAATTTATTTTATTGGTTGAGAATTTAATGATTATTTAATATTGATTTGGTCGAAGTTTAATTTCTTTTGTCTAAATTTTGATAATTTGGTGAAAAATGTATCTTCATAGGTTAAAACTTTAACAGTTTCGTTTAAAGTTCGACTATTTTGTTGAAAATTTAATTAGAGTATTGAAAATTTAATTTGTTCTAAACAGCAAACAATTTTTGTATTTAAAAAAACGTCATAAAAATTGTTGTTAAAGTTGAAAAAATGAAAAATCGAGAAAAATTTCAAATGTAGCGTTGTGACTTTCCACTTTAATTAAGTAAACAATGAGCAAAAAACAGTATTTTTCCACTGTTAAAAAAGCTACCTGAAAAAATTTATATTTTCCCTACGGAAAACCTAAAAAAGTCCTGGATTTTTTTTTAATAACCGCTAGACATCTTGTGTTGCTGCAACCCCCTTTTCAGATTAAATTATTTAATATATTTTCAGTATATTTAAATAAAAATAATTTTTATTTTTGCCCGATTTTTAATGATTTTATAAATGGCTATCGAAACTGGGTTGGCGACCGCAGAGATTTACCCTCGTCCTCTTCTTGTTCAGTCTTACCCTCTGTTTCGCTTTTCTCTTCTCAAAGTGTCTCACACGACCCTCGAAGCAACCCTCGACTCCAAGATTCCCTTAAATTATGAACAGTGTCAGCCAACGCCGCGGGACTTCGATCATGGGACTCCAGTCTTCGAAACTCGGTTTTCTCCCTTGAGCGGAAACAAGTTTCTTATAGTTTCCCTATAGCTTTCCAGCTAGAGAACTAGTTTAACTTATGCCCTGGTCGACCCTGGCTCTAGAGTCTAGGTTGACAATTGACATTGTTGACAGCCCGATACTCCAATGTTTCCGGTTAATTGCGGTAGACTTCAAAATTAACCTTGAATGTATGCATCTCCTTACGGCTTACGTCTACTAAATTCATTTGTAACTACTGTACATCCTTTAAACCTCGCACTTACCACATTCATTTACATCCCTCAAACACTTTTCAGACCTCGCACTCACCACACTACTTTACATCCTTCAGACCTCGCACTCATAACAATACTTTACATTCTTTAGACCTCGCACTGACCAACCTCCTTAACATGATTAAGACTTTGCCCTCACCACACTACTTAATGACTTTCGGACCTCGCGCTCACCACAGTACTGTATATCTTTCAGACCTCGCACTCACCACACTACTTTACATGCTTCAGACCTCATACTCATAACACTACTTTATATTTTTCAGACCTCGCACTCACCACACCATTTAAATTCTTTCAGACCTCGCACTCATAGAACTACTTTCTTTACGCATGCTTCGAACCTCGCACTCACCACAATATATAGAATTTTATACAAAACAGCTGAATCTGCAACCCGGGAATATGAATTTTTAACAAAAAAATACATTTTTAACAGAAGCTGAATTTTCAGTTTAATAAATAATTATTAACTAAGAAAATATGAATCTTTTACCAAAAAAATCAACTTTTAAGAAAGCAGTTCGTCTTTTAACCAAGGGGGAGAATTTATAACCTTATACAATGAATTTCCAACCCGAAACGATGACTATTCAACAAAAAATGTGAATGACGATATTTAAACAACAAAAACAAAAGAATTTTCTACAAGGCAGTTGAATTGCAACCCAAGAATTTAAATTTTCAACAAAAAATTTAATTTTCAACTATATAGTTAAATTTTGAGTTCAAAAAATTAGATTTCAAACAAACAGTTACATTTTCAACCAAAAATTTATTTTCTTAAAAAAAGGCAAATTTTTAACAAAATACAAAAAATTTTAACCTAGTAGTTTTATTGTGTCCTAAATTTTTGAACCAAATATGCGGATTTTATAGAAAACAGTTGAATTTTCGACCATTACAAATTTTTTAGTCGATAAAGACAACAAATTTTAATGAAACTTTTCAATTTTCAATAAAAAAGACAAATTTTCAACAAAACAATATTCAATGTATTTAATTGAAGAATTTTTAAACGAAAAGTATGATGGTTTATATGCATAAAAATAAAATTTTAAATAAACATTAAAGTTAATTTTTTAACTTTTCAACTGATAATTTAACTAAATCATTTTTGTCTAAAAATTTATCTTTTGATTGAAAAAATCATCTGTTTGAGTTGAAAATTTATTTATTTGGTATAAAATGTAAATGTTTTGTTAAAATATAATTTTTTAAAACGTATATATAGTTTTCTAACTTAAAATGTAATTTTTTTATGCATGTGTTTTATTGAAAATTCGTCCTTTTCATAGAAAAATGAACAATCAACTACTTGGTTGATAATGATCCTTTTTTGGTTAAAGATTAATCGTTTTTGTTCAAAATTAATTTTTTCTAGTAGAAAATAAAACTATTTGGTTGAAATTTAATTTCCTTTCCATGAAAGTTATTATTTTTAACGAAAAATTAAATTGCTTGACTCGGCTTAAAATTGATCTTTTTAATTTGGAATTGAACTATGTAGTTTCAAATTTATGTTATTTGTTGAAAATTCATCTTATTGTTTGAAAAATTAACCATTTGGTTGAAAAATATTCATTTTTTTTTTACTTAATTTTTTAAATAAACTCTAATTATTGTACTTCCTATTAGAAATTAATCTTTCTTAGCTGAAAACTCAAGTATTTGCTTAAAAGCTCACCCATTCTGAAGTTGAAAAATCAATTGTTTAGTTAAGAATTCATTTTTATGGGCTAATAATTTATAATCTTAGTTCAAAATTCTTTTTTTTTGTCTAGAAAATTTTTTTTTTAACTGATTTTTAAAAATTTTAATTAATTTTTTGTTAATTTTTCTAGTGGAAAATTTAACTGTTTCGCTGAAAATAAGTTTCTTTTAATAAACATTATTCTTTTAACTAAAAATTAAACTATTCGATTCTTTGCTTAGAATTGATCTTTTTATTTTGGAATTGAACTGTTAAGTTAAAAATTTATTTATTTTCTTAAAAATTCATCTTATTGTTTGAAAATTTAACAATTTGGTTGAAAATTAGTTTTTTTAAAATTAATTTTTCAACTGAAAATCTACCTATTCCATTTCCTGTTAGAAACGTATCCTTCTTAGCTGAAAATTTAAGTATTTACTTAAAAACTCACCTATTTTAAAATTGAAAGTTCAACTGTTTGATTAAGAATTCATTTTTCTGGGTTAGTAATAGTAGTTAGTAATTTTGGAATTGAACTATTTAGTTAAAAATTTATGTATTTTGTTGAAAATTTATCTTATTGTTAGAAAATTGAACCATTTGGTTGAAAATTAGTTTTTTTTTTTGTTTAAAAAATTAATTTTTAAACTGAAAATCAAACAATTCCATTTCCTGTTCGAAATCTATCTTTGTTAGCTGAAAATTTAAGTACTTAACTAAAAATTCACCTGTTTTAAAGTTGAAAAATCAACTATTTTGTAGAATTTATTTGTATGGGTTAATAATAAATTCATAATCTTAGTGCATGATTATTCTTTTTTTTTTGTATAAAATGTATTTTTTTTAAATTGAAGATTTAGCTATTATATTTTTGTCTTTAAAAATTCAATCAAGAAACGGAGTTTATGGAGGACTCCTAAGTAATTCAATGCTGCAGAATACGGTTGTAAAAGTTTGATTTGCAATGAGGAAAAAAATATAAACAATCTGAGCAAAGAAATGTTCTATTCTACAATCTTGAGGACTAAATCGAAATCCAAACTATTGAAAAAGGAACGTTCGCTCGCATCAGTATCGCGACAGAAAGATGGGGTAAACTGATACTGCTTGCAGGTTTTCCCGATTCGAAACCCAAGTCGCGGTAAGCCGGCCCGAGCGAACGACACTTTCACAGCGTTTGACACCAGCCACCATAAAATCGAGCCCCCTGATTTCAAATTCAATTCAAAATCCCAGCAGCGAACGCAATATACTTCTCCGCCAAGTGGCGGCAAGGGAAACAAATGTTTTATGACCCTTAAAGCGACCTTTTCTATAGTTTTTGACTGAAAGGGGAAAATTCTCTACGCCCCGTTCAGGTATACCATCATCTTTATCTCCAAAAAATGTAGCAAGGAGGGCTGTCGGATTTTTTAAAATTGAGATCAAATAATAAATGTGGAACCTTTCATCCGTTTTGATTTGAACTTTAATTTATATAAGGGGTGATCAAAAAATGACTTAAAAGGATGGGGGGGGGGGGGAATTCCACTGTCACTCATGAGGGGGAAAGCGGGAATCCAAAAATATTGCAACTTTGTTGCTTAACATGATTTAGTGTTGACCAGGGTAATTAATATGTGAAGATATTATTTTGAGTTAATAAATGCTTTTGATTACTGGTCCATTAAAAAAAATTTATTACTTCTCTACAAAAAAAAGGATTTTTAACTATGCACAGTAAAACCCTTCAATAGCCCTCCCTTCTATAGGCCTTCCGAGAATTGGCAGCGCGCCAGAGGTAGGTGTAACAAGAGCTATGCGCGGGGCCTGCGACGTCTGTGGTAGTCACTCAGGTGTTAAAAAACGAAAGCGGAACGGGCTACAATGAGTTACTTCCCACCCAACGTCAGCCCCAAAATCGGCGCTATAGAAGAGTTTCACTGTAATTGAATTTTCATCTAAAGAAGATCAGTTTTAAACCAAAAATGGAATAGTTATATTTTGAGCTAAAAAATTAATTTTTAACCAAAAAAAACTACATTTTCAGCAAAAATTATGAATTTTTAACAACAAAAATTAATTTTTAACCAAGAAGATTACTTTTATACAAAAAAGTAGAATTTTTAACGAAACAAACCAAATTTGTAACCGAATAGTTGAATTTTCAATTAAAGAAAATACATTCTTAAACGAAAATAGAATAGTTAAATTTTTAGTTAAACAAATAAATATTTAATCCAAACAAAAAATGAATTTTCGGCTAAAATTAAGAATTTTTAATTAAAAAATTAAACGTTAAACAAAAAGTTGATTTTTCAACCAAGCAGATCACTTTTCAATAAAACAAATGAATTTTGAACCAAAAAGATTACTTTTCTACAAAAAAGACGAATTTTCATTTAACTAATTCAATTTTAAACTATAAAAGATCAACTTTTCACCAAAATTGGAATAGTTACATTTTTAGTTGAAAAATAAATTATTAACCAAACAAACCAAATTTCTAACGGAATTGTTGAATTTTTATTTAAGGAAGATGAATTGTTAAACAAAAATAGAGCATTCGAATTTTCGGTTAAAAAATAAATATTCGACCCAAACAAAAAATTAATTTTTAACTAAAATTATTGATTTTGAACCATATAAATTCATTTTTAATAGAATAGTTAAATTTTTAACTAAGCAGATTACTTTTCAACCAAAACGATAACTTTTCTACAAAAAAGTATATTTTTCCATTAAATAGTTGCAGTTTTAACTAAAAAATACCAATTTTCAGCCAAAAATGTTTGAACCAAAAACACAGTTTTTTCAACAACAGCAAAAAACAATATTTATGAAGAGTCTAATTTTTAATCAAAGAGATGTTTTTTCAACTAAAAAAAATTGTTAATCAAAAATGGAAAAGTTATCAAACAGAAAATGTGAACCTTTAACCTAACAAATACATTTTGATCAAAGTATTTCAAATTTTACCCAAGTTGTCGAATATTTAATTTACAAAAAGTATTTAAACAAAAAAATTTAATCGCCAACCAAAGAAGATTAATTTTCAACCGAAAAAAAGCATTTTACCAACAACAAAAGAATTTATTATTAAAACAGATGAATTTGACTAAAACATAAATTTTTAAACAAATAGTAGAATTTTCGACCAAGAAGTTTAATTTTTTAACAAAAAATTAAAAATTTTCATACAATTACCTATTAATAATTACCTATTATTTGAATAGAACAAACGGATTTACAACTAAAAAGATTATTTGTGTTATAAATAGTTGAATTTTCAAGCCAAAGAAAAAATTTCCTACGAAGCAGTTAAACTTTCAACCCGAAAATATGAATTTTTAACAATAAAATGAAGTTAATATTTTAAACCAATGATGTCATTGTTATAATTGAGTTAAAAACCCATAACGTCTAGAAAATACGTTCATCTCATGACTTATATAAAAAAATTATAAGCGTATTAAAGTTGTTTAAAATTGTTGAAAACAAAATAAAATTGTTTAAATTATTTAAAATTAGCGAACAGATGACTGGTTATTCTTAAATAACCGATTAATTATTATTTTTATAAAGACATTCAAATGGCGTTTACGGTCCGCAATTTTCAGTAAAATTCAAATTTGTCACTTATGGGGTTTTTTTCGGGGACCCATGGGAGTGATTTAAAGTCATTGACCCTTAAAATTTAGGATGGATTCGTATTCTCTGACGAATTATTAAAAATGTACTAAAACACTGAATTATTTGTAACATATCGCGTTTAAATACTATATTTTCAAAAAGCTGACTTTTTTAATGTTAATGGGAAACTTCAAACACTTTGTGCGACCCCTTAATATCAACAGATTCCTCTAACATTTGTCGGAAATTGTTTTTTCCCGTGTTATTTATTTAAATAACACGTTCTTTTAGCAACACTGATCCGACCCAGTTCGCTGATCAATCTCTCTAGCGATCACCCCAGGTGAAGAGTCTCACAAGGTCACAATGTAAAGCAGGGGTCTCCAAGCGAAGACCCTCTATTTAATAGCTATCACGAGCCAATAAGTTGACTCTACTCAGCTGACTCAGCTTTTTTTTCAAGGGTTCATACATTTTCTTAAAGTTTCCCGTAAAAAAAAACTGGTAGATTTTGAAAATGGGCAGTCGATTGTGTGTCATGCTGGACCTGTCTCAGTTTCAGGTGTCATTTACTCCACCGTACATTCTTTTCGTAGTTATTCTTTCGGCGGACGTTCTTTCTGCAGTCATTCTTTCGACAGACGTTCTTTCCGCAGACATTTTTTTGGTAGACGTTCTTTCCGCAGATATTCTTTCCTCAGACATTCTTTCTGTAGACCTTCATTTGGAAGAAATTCTTTCAGCGGACGTTCTTTCCGCAGTAGTTCTTTCGGCAAACATTCTTCCACCAGGCAGTCTGTCCGCAGATGTTCTTTCCGCGGACATTCTTTCGGCGAACGTACATTACGCAGTCATTCTTTCGGTGGACGTTCTTTCCATAGATATTCTTTCCGCAGATATTTTTTCGGCGGACGTTCTTTTCGTAGTCATTCTTTCGACGCGTTCTTTCCGCAGACATTCTTTCGGCGGTCGTTCTTTCTGTAGTCATTCTTTCGGCAGACGTTCTTTCCACAGTCATTCTTTCCTCAGAAATTCTGTCCGCAGATCGTCTTTCCGCAGACATTCGTAGTCATTCTTTCGGTGGAAGTTCTTTCCGCATGCATTCTTTTCGCAGACATTCTTTCCTCAGACATTTTTTCCGTATATCTTCTCTCCGGAGGCATTCTTTCGACGAAGATTTTTTCCGCAGACATTCTTTCGGCAGACATTCTGTCCACAGATGTTCTTTCCGCGGACATTCTTTCCGCATTTTTCGTCCGTCGTTCATCTTTCGTTCTTCCAACATGTACACATCATCTTAGCAAATTTCTTTCACATAATTATGATTTTCTTGAATTTATTATTTGAATGGAATTATAACGACGAGGAAGAATAAAACAAAGTAACTACTTAAAATCAGCCCAGAACACAACAATGTGACGTTTCGAACTCGCATCTGCATAATTAACCAGTTGAAAAGTTGAAACCTCACGGCTGTGTACTAAAATCCAATTTAGAAATCTTACCCTCTCGTCCCGGAGGCTAAAGACGACTTTAGGAAGGAAGACTTGTAAGAGCGATTAGCCTGCATTATTCACACACCCGGCAAGTGATACCTACAAAATTGTGAGTGAACGTGACTTTGATCTGGTAACAATACGAGTACAACTTGATCTTCATGTTTCATTTAGTCCATCGCGTTTTGTATCTGTCAGGCCATCAAAACAGTATGAGTCGGAGATTATCAACATGTTAACATTTTCAAACAACTTAAGATTAAACACAAATTCTGATAAATCTAGTAGCACTCGTGCTCATTGTTCATTAATATTGAACACAAAGATACGCTTGTTTTAAAAACTGATGCAGATACACTAAACTGCTTATTTAAGACTCTTGCCAACTTATATTGTGTTTAACATGCTCATTAGCAAAAACATTTGACTTTATATTTTTATTTTAAGAATATAATATACAGAGCAATTTATTCTTCAAACTTTTTTTTACAATATTTGGCATGAATGCGTAGGTTTCTCATGTCTGTGGAGTAGAGTGGTCCAATAATGCATTGGACAATTTTTTTTTTTTAGAATTTGTATCCATATCGCCCGGAAGTTTCTTCGAATCCACAGAGAAAATAAGTCCATTTTTTTGGTTCAACCAAAAATTATATTTAGCTAATTCTCCACTTATAACCTTATCATCTCCGAAAGCTAACCCACGTACCCTTATTGTTTCGAGATTCACACCTTCTTCGTCTAACAGGGTCATTGTTAGACATTTGGCCATAAATGTTAGGGCGGTCTAAAATTGTTCTCTCAAATTTTCATCCATATCGCAGAGAAATTTATTTGTCTCCATACCAAAATAAATCCAGTTTTTTGGTTCGTTCGAAGTTCTATTTAGAGGTGGTGCAAGCCTGATTAAAGTTTAACACGTATATTACATAAGATAAAAAGACGTTTTTGTAAATTCTGTCCAGAATTGTCAATATTAGCTTAATCGAGTTGAAACTCAACATTTCTCTACACGATAAGCCATATAATACGAATAAAATATTACTTTTTAAATATCACTTATATAAGTCTGTTTTATAAGGACCCATAAAAACCCCATAAGTGAAAAAAGGGTTTCGCGAATAATAAATAACAGACAGTCACAATACATTTTTAAATAATCTCTTTCTTTTTTCTGAATATATTTTTCTGAAATAAAACAGATATTTGTAATATTTTTCAAATTTCCTATATGCATCATATTAAAGATAAAATGATTGATTACTTTAATACGTAAAAAGTGGCTAAAAAGTTAAAAATTTGAGAAGAAAACCGGTTGAAATTTTAAACATTTCATTTTTAGGAAAAGTCACCTTCTGGGTTAAAAAATCATCTTTTGGGTCTTTTGTTAACATTTTTTTAAAGATTCGCCAAGAATTGATCTTCTCTAGCTTAAAATACATGTATTTTGTTTAAAAAAACTGTTTGTTAAAAAATTAATCTGGTTTGGTCAAGCATCCAACAATTTGCTAGAAAATTAAACTATTCCTTAGAAAATGAATTTTATTGTTAAAAATTGAACTATGTTTACAAAAATGTAACTTTTTAGTAAAAAAATTAACTGTTTTGTTTAAAAAATCATAGTTTTGGGTTAAAATTATACCCACGTTGTTAAAAATTCGTCTTCTTGGTTTTAAAATTCCGCGGTTTTGTTGAAAATTAATGTACTTTGTTAAAAATTTATGAATTTCAAAGATTAAGCTCGTTGGTTTATATTTTTAACTATTCCATTTTTAGAAAGTTGATCTTCTTGAAATAAAAAGTCATCTTTTGGGTTGATGTAATTTTTTTTTAATTAATTTTTTTTAAGATTTATTATTTTAGTTGAAAACTCACCTCACTGGTTCAAAATGTAACTATTTTGTTGAAAATTTAATTTGTTGCGAATTTATTTGTTTGACTAACACAGCAACTATTTTATTTTTGGTTAACATTTTTTTTTTAGAAAATTTATATTTTCTGGTTTAAGATTAATGTATTTTCATACAAATTTGTTTTTTTTTCGTTGTGGAAAATGAATCTTTGTTGGACATAACGTATCCCTCTTGGTTGAAAAATCACATTCTCGGGTTGAAAAATCAACTAATAGATTAAAAGTTTAAGTAATTTGTAAAAAATTCATATTTTTTAAAGACTCACTTCTTTGGTTTCAAATTTAACTATTTTATTAAAATTTAAACTATTTTTGTGTAAATTTAATTTCTTGTTAGAAAATTAATTATTTGGTTAAAAATATTTTTTTTTGCGTGGAAAATTTAACTATTTAATTAAAAATTCGTTCTTTTTTAGTTAAGAATTCATCTATACATTTTTTTATAAAATTTGTTTGAATAATTAACTGCTACTTTCCATTTGTTAAGTATCATAGTAAAGAGTCATTGGCAAAATATTTTTACTTGATTTTGCTAAAAAATTGAGCCTTTTCTTAGAAAAATGGCCAGAATATGCATTTATTTATCAAATGTGTTTAATTTATATTTTTTCAATTTAAGCAAAATTACCGCTAGAAAACACGGACACTACATTTTTAGTTGGTTCAGAAAAAAAGGACCTCTTCATACAATAATGTTTAAATCGTGAATTTGTTTATAATAATTATTGAAATAATTTTCAAACAGCTGTTATGCCTAACTAATCGCAATTAGGCAATTATTTCTCTCATCACGAGTTAAATCAACCTAACCAACATTTCGTGTAAAGTAAATATAAATTGCGAAATAATTGTATAAATCTTATATGAAAAAAATAATGAAATATGTTTATCAAACATTAAGCCGCTACAAAATGACTAACTTACAATTCAAATATTTACTTTAAAAATCTTCTTGTATCCTAAGAACTTATTTTATTTATTATTTTGTAAAATCATTTCTCCTCATCTCTCTTTTTGAACGTTAATTTTTTTCACTGAAAATTTACCTATTCAATTTTAGCCTTCTTAGTTAAAAATTCAACTATTTCAGTTGAAGATTCAGAATTTTCGTTGAAAATTCATCAGTTTATTTTCAAATAAATATTTAAAACTGCAACTTTAATTATTCCATTTTCGTGTTAAAAATTGAACGTTTTTGGTCAAAAGTAAAGATGTTTGGTGAAAAATTGGCATTTTTGGGAGAAATTATTAACCTCCTTGGTTAAAAATTCATCTTTTTAGTTGCAAATTCATCTTTTCTGTTCCAAATTCCACTACTCTAGTTGAAGATTCATAATTTTAGTTGATATTTCATTACTTTGTTTGAAAGTGTGACTATTTTTTCTGAGAATTATTTTGTTGTTGTTGAAAATTATACTTGTTTAAACTGAAATTTTTTCTTAAAAAATGCATTTTTTAGTAAAATATCAAACCGCTTGGTTAAAAGTCAATATTTTAAAATAAGAATTAACTTTTTGGTTTAAAATTTGTTTATTTTTTTGTTTGAAAATCATTTTCTTTTTAACTAAAAATGTAACTGTTCCATTTTCGGTTGAAACCTGACCTTTTTTAGTTGAAATTTTGGAAAATTTGTTCCTTTTTGGTTAAAAATGCATCTTTTAGTAGAAAATAAAATTATTTAGTTGAAAGTCAAATTTTTTTATTCGAAATTAATCTCTTTGGTTTAAAATTTTTTTCTTTTTCTGGTGGAAAAATTATTATTTTTTTTATAGAGAATTGAACTGTTCCATTTTTGGTTGAAACCTGATCTTTCTTACATTAAAATTTATCTGTGTAGTTAAAAATTGATTTTTTAAAATTAAAAATGCAAGTATTTGTATGAATTTTTATTAGTTGGCTATTTAACTATTTCTTTCGAAATGCATGTATTGTATTGAAAAATGGCCTTTTTATTCGAAAATTAACCTTCTTGTTTACAAATTCATATTTTTTTATAAAAATGCATCTTTGGTAAAAAATAAAACTAATTGGTTGAAAGTAAAATTTTTCAAATAAAAATTCATTTTTTTGGTTTAAAAATTGTTTCTTTTTTTTATCTTTTTTAGCTGAAAATTCAACCAATTGGTTGGAAATTTCATTGTTTCTTTTTAACTTAAAAAGTCTTCTGGTTTAAAAATTCATTTTTTTAAATTGAAAATTCAAGTAAATATTCCAGTTAAATTTTCGCCACCTTAGTCCAAAATTGATATATTTTGTTGAAAATTCGTCTTTTTGATAGAAATTCATCTTTTTTATCGTTTTATATGAAAATCAAACTTTTTTTGTTAAAAATTAATCTTTTTAGTAAGAAAAAAAGATCTATTTTAGTTAAAGCTTCTTAATTTAAATGGAAAATTTATCAATTTGTCCGACAATTTTTTTAGTTTTTGGGGGAAATTTTTTTTTTTTTTTAACAGAAGATTTAACTATTGCACTTTTGGTTGAAATCTGACCTTTTTAGTTCAAAATTCAACATTGTGGTCTCAAATTTTCAACTCTTTGTGGCGCTTAGTGTGAAAATAAGTTAGGAAATAAGAAAAATGTAGGTAAGATAGGAATTTAGATATTTAGTATTTTGTTCAAAATAATTGAAAAATCAATTTTCAACCCAAGATCTGAATTTTTATCTTAAATGCTGAATCGTCAACTAAAAAAAATAATTTTACAACAAATGATTTCATCTTTCAACTAAATATTTGATGAACCTCCCAAAGATTTAAAATAGAACAGACCTAAATTGAGGAGTTCTGGATAAGAAGGCGACAGGCGCTCGAGAGCGAGTAAAAGTATTGCCCAGGCTGTGACGTCAGGCATCAAAAGTGAAATTTAAAATTTGAAAAAACCAAAAATATATTTAGATAGCTCTTGAAAAATGAACCTGAGTCTCTATTTACAGTTTTTCTCTCGGGCTGCAAATTTTCCAGTAAATAAATAAAAAATGACTTTTTTAAATTGAGAAAACCATGTTTTTTCACATTCAACTCGCCGTGAGTAATTCGTTTATCAACTAATTAACAAATTTCTTTTTGAGTTTTATTCGTGACACTCTAGCGGAGGCTAAAGTGTCCAAAAAGGGTCGAAAGGTAATTTCTAATGTTTTTTTTTTTAATCCGAATGAAAAACCACGTTTTTAGACTTTCACATTAAAAAAGTGAGCGAGGAAGTTTGAGCTACGACAAACTTCAAGCGATCGAATTTTCCGCCAATGTATTGGCCAACTTTTTGGAAAATCTCAATTCGATTTGATTTTTAGTTTCATAATTACAGCGAGTTTATTACGAGTTCGCGACGCGACACCACAGGATTTTTCAGGGGACGCCACCGGAAGGCTGACTAGTGCGATCGAGTGGACAAAACAAAGGATGGGCAAGGAGGCTGCTTCAGGCGGCGTCCCCTAAAAAATGTCCTGTGGTGTCGCGTCACGAGCTCGTAATAAACTCGCTGTAATTATGGAACTAAAAATCAAATCGAATCGAGATTTTCCAAAAATTTGGCTGTTAGAGTGTCACGAATAAAACTCAAAAAGAAATTTGTTACTTAGTTGATAAACGAATTACTTACGGCGAGTTGAATGTGAAAATCATGGTTTTTTCAATTAAAGGAAAAGTCAGTTTTTATTTATTTACTGGAAAATTTGCAGCCCGAGAGAAAAACTGTAAATGGAAACTCAGGTTCATTTTTCAAGAGCTATCTAACTATATTTTTGTTTTTTTTCTCAAATTTCGAATTTCAGTTTTGATACCTGACTTCACAGCCTCGACAATACTTTTACTCGTTCTCGAGCGCCTGTCGCCTTCTTGTCCAGAACTCCTCAATTGTGAAATAATTATAAAAAATATTAAAATATGTTTATCAAACATTAGCTCGCTGTCAAATGACTCATTTACAATTCAAAGATTTACTTTAGAAATACGCTTGTATCCAAAGTATTTATTTTATTTTATTTATTATTTTCTCAAATCTCTAAATAAGCTCCAGATAATCGACTTATTTGAAGAAAGATAAAATTGTCATACATAGCCAAGTGTTTCTCTGTCTGCAAATATATTCACTGGTTAATAATGAATCAAATTACCGATCGGGAACATGCACGTGTCTTACTTTTGTTAGTTACTCAGACTTTTATTATCACAAATCTCTTTTCAATTGTATGAAATTCTATCAGCCATATTGATAATAACTATTTCCCACTTGTGCATTCATTTTTTGTGTGTGTGTGTGTTTGCTCGGGCGACACGTTCGACTTTTGTTTAAAAATCATGCTAAAGACGCATTGCATAGTTGTTTCAGGTGTGTTACACGTAGCTCTATCACGTGTTTAAGGTAAAAAAAAAAAAAAAAAAAAAAAAAAAAAAAAAAAAAAAAAAAAAAAAAAAAAAAAAAAAAAGATTTGATGTGGTTTTGTGCTCAATGATAAATGTTTACACGCAAAATGAATATTTGACCGCGACGATCTCTTTGGTTTTGTCAGGTGGGCTTTCAGCGAGCATGTAGTTTTGTCAACCTTCATTATGCTGATCGGTCCAAGTCTGAGAATCGCAAAATCTCGGATTCGTGACACCACCCCTCTTTTGTTAGTTTTCAACTCACAACTGTGTACAGTCTAAAATCAATAATATTTTCCTACAGCTGCATAACTTCTGTGGATTACAATTTTGCTGTCCCGTTTTGGAAAAGTTTCCGGGAAGTATTGGAAAAGGGTTGGAAACTTGGAAAAAGTGCTGTTTCCAACTTCCTAGAATCCAATTTTGTTAAATTCATTCCAGCACGTAGCAAGAAGTCGAGAGTAAATTTTCACTTGTGGATATTTAAAATCTTTTCGACTTTATTTCGAAAGTCAGTCACGTAATTTGTATTTTGAATTAATATATTTAAAAAATATTAATATGTTAAAAAAAATTACAAGATTAAACTGCTGGTGTTTGAATATTAATGATGAAAGAAAATAAAAAATTAGTTAAGGAAAAATCAGGGAATTTTGAAAATAAAGTTCTCGGACATACCGAGTCCGTGGACAAATTGTTTTTCAGAAGACAATTATTATCCGATTAAATTTCTTTTTTCAATAGAAGCTAATAAAATTTCACATCGAACTGTCGTAAACTATTTTTAAATTTTTGTGTATTTTTTCTTTACTAACAAAAATAAAAAATAAATTTTTATTGGCTTTTGGTGTATACCGGTTTAAAAAAAGCTTTCATTCGATCAAAAATACACTGAAAACTGAAAGCAACTATCCAAAAAAGTTTTCCAGTGGCGATGCAAATGTTAAAAAATCCATTAAATTTGTTATAAAGAAACAAGTGAATGGAAATGGTTTTGTGGGGGTTGGTGGCGATTCGACACTTGATTTGCATTTAATTTGAACAATTTACGGACAAAAAGAGTTTTTTAGTTGAATTAATGCAAGTTAAAAAATAATTTGTTATTTTAAAAGAAATTTTTTATAAACAAATATCCATATCAGGTATTTTTGATGGAATAAATAGTTTTCTTCAATGTAATAAATCATATACTATTTAAATATAAAACGTTAGTATCATATTCGGTCATCAAATAAAACATAATAATTGGTTAAACTACCTTAATTAACAAACGCACTATTTGGCTATTTTTGGAGGTACAAACTTGATTTTTTCGATGTAATTAACTTTAAATAACTAAGGTATTATTCTTAAAGAACATTTTGATGGTAGTAAGCAATTTATCATTGTAAACAACAATTGTTTAAACAAATTGTTATCATTATATGTATTTATAAATAAAATACCACTTCTTCATGGAATTAACAGCCAGTTATTCAGCAATGATTTTTTTCTATGAATCTATAACATTTGATAATATTGTTTAACCAAACTTAATTAACAAATTTATTATTTGCCTGTTTTTCAGCATTTAAACTTGTTTTTTTGCATGATCAACTGTTGATAACAAATTTTAAAAAATTAGAATAGTTCGATAACGATCCACTATTTTCATTTTTATTAACAATTTACTTAATTTAGCCATACACGGTATATAAGATTTTTACAAGTATTTCACAGGTGGGAATATTATTATGAAATCAAACTTTATCTAAAAAAGACACTTTCTGTTTTACTGATAAGGTCGAAAATGCATGTGTTGTTTAATGCATTGTTATTTAAAATAAAAATAGTGGATCATTAGCAAACTATTAAAAAAAGTTAAAAATGTGTTATTAACAGTTGAGCACAAAAAAGCTGAAAAATAGCCAAATAATGCATTTGTTAATTAATTTTTCTTATACAATTATCAAATGTTATCGATGCATAGCAAAAAATCATTGCTAAATAAATAACTGTTAAATGCGTAAAAAGCGTTAATTTATTTATAAATATATAAGATGGTAAAAATTTGTTTAAACAAGTGTTTTTTACAATAATAAATTGTTTGCAGCCATCGAAATGCCCTTGAAAATTTAGAAGTTAGTTATTTTCAATTAATTGCATCGAAAAAATCAAGTTTGTGCCTCCATAAATAGGCAAATAGTGCCTTTGTTAATTAAGGTAGTTTAAACAATTATTAATTTTTATTTAGTGACCAAATATTATACTTAGGTTTTATTTCCAAGCAATATGTGACTGATTCCATGAAAAAACTGGATTTATTCCATAAAAAATACCCGATATAGATATTTGTTTATAAAAATTTAGTGCGAATGAAGTGACGAATCGCCGCCAAAATTTCGGATAGTCGCTTTCAGTTTTCAAGGTATTTTTGATTGAATCAAAGCTTTTTTTTAACCGGTATACTGAAAAAGTCAAATGAATTTTATTTTTTATTTTTCTTATTAAATGAATCTGTATTTTAATTTTGGCTTTCAATTTGTTTATAAATAAACAAATCTGACACCAAAAAATGGCTATTTTTCTATTTGACGATCCCAGTGCTTATCACTAGCACGGAAGTTATTCAAATCGTCTATATTTTATAGAGTTATATTATTTCGAAATATTCTAATTTGATATAATAAACAAAACTTTCTTTATAAACAAATAATTTTTTGACAATTTTAAGATTTTCTTTCATTTTATGTTTTTAAAGTTATATTGCAAAATTTTAGATAAAAACAATCTAATGATGAAGAACTTTCTTCTTCAGATTATTATTATTAATATTATAAACAAATTTAATAAAACTTTATCCTAATTTTTGAAAACTTAAAACTTGTTAATTAATCTCATGATTAAAAAAAATATATTTATTAAACAAATGGATAGATAAGGCATTTGTCGAATAAAAAATTCGTTTTTTTATAAAAACTTTTTTAATTAGCAAATTCATGATGATTTCAGAAAGAATTCATCATTTTTTATTAATTTTATGACTTTTTAAAACAATCTTTGTAAACAAGTGCATTATTGGGGCATCTGTCGACGGACATTTTTTTTCAAAGACAAATATTTTAAATATAATTTTTAATATTTTATTTATTTTATATATATTATTTAAGTATTTTTATTTTTTATTGCAAAGACAAATTTAATTATTCCATTTTTCGTTTAAATCGCACTTAAATCGCAGTCTTTTTAATCGAGAACTTATTGATAATTTCAAAAAAATTGTATTTTTAAACCAAAAAGACAAAATTTTTCACCAAAAAGGATGATTTTTTAACAAAATTGTAGAATTCCCTACCAATAAGTTGTATTTATATCCAAAAAATATTAAATTTCTCTTAAAAAAGATTTTTTTAAATTTAAACAAAATAGTTGAATTTTCATCAAAAAAAATTCCATCTGACATTTCAAGATCGACATTTTTAATTTAATTTCTTATTTTTTGTGTTGTTTGAACTTAGATAAGACAAAAATGTTGACAATAGATTCTTCATTTATCACGGTGTAAAGTTAGAAGGTAAAACCTAAAATATTACAAAGTTTCTCATTATTTTCAATTTTTTAAACTATGATGAATTATTAATGACATTTAAAAAATCTAATAGTAATAATGAATCATATTTTTATTAAAGAATTTTATTATATGGTTTCAAAATCAATCACTTTCTTCAGAAGTTATCTTTCTTGATTGAAACACCTATTATTACGTTATTCGTCGATAATCCATCTTTTTAGTAGAACATTTTTTTTGTTTAAAATTAATATTTTAAATCAAAAATGTACCTAAATAAAACAAATTTTCAACAAAATAGTTGAATTTTGAACTGAAAAAGACAACTTTTCAACCCAGTACTTAAATTTTGAATGAAGATAAATCAATTGTGGACCAAACATGGAATAATTAAATTTTTAGCTTGAAAAATATTCATTTTCAACCAAACTCATGAATTTTCATCTAAAATGATGAATCTTCAACAGGAATAATTGAATTTTTAACCAAAAATATGAGTTTACTACCAAGATTAATTTATAAGAAAAATACGTATTGTCAACTAAAAAATTAATTCTATAACCAAAATATTTAATAGTTAAGTTATTAGTTAAAAAAAATAATGTAATACATTTTCCGTTGAAAAACATTAATTTTCAACCAAGAATCGAAATAGAATAGAAATTTTCAGTTAAAAAAAAAATTAATTTCAAATTTAAAAAAAAAACAATTAATTTTCAACATGTTCGTTAATTACAATTATATGAAGCTAATTTTTCAAATGAAGAATAATAATTATATAATTTTATATCGCAAATAAAGAAAAAGAAGCACGCTCTAAAAAAAAACCCTTACCTAAAAAAAATATATCCTGGCTTACGAATTTAATTAATTTTTGTCTTTCACAGAATTCTGTTTACCTTTGGAAAATCTATTAAACATTTTAACACTTTATATTAATAAAAATAGATCTGAAGATCAATTACGAATATAATTTTACATTTGACTTCTTATTCTTCACATTTCATTGTTTTTGTTTTTAAAATCACGTAATTTGTCAAAACTAAATTTAAGTGAGATCTATTTAAGAAGTGAATTTGACAATACAAACAATGACATAAGGAAAATATAGAGTGAAATGTAAAATCATAAATAATCTAGCAAAGATTCTAGAAGATCAAATATTGAAAAATAAATAACATAATTAAAAAGTATTCATGTTTGAATTTTGTTTAATATATTTTTATCAGTATATCGATTTTGATTTCTGTAAAAATTGAGTTGTTTAAAGTATTATTTAGAACTAATTTGACTTTCTTTTTTTAAGAATATCGAGGTATGTTTAGAAGACAGTCAGTTTTAGCAGTAGAAAATTTAAAAGTATTTTGTTGAAAATATGCTGTTTTTTGTTGAAAATTTAACTATATTATTTTTTTTCGATAATTTATCTTTTTTAGTTAGAAATCTTTTTTAGGTTGAAATTCCAATTATTACAATTTTCGAAGAAAATTCATATTTTTGGTTAAAGGTTAAAATTTTCAAACTGGAAATAGAACTGTTCAATTTTTGATAGAAAGTGAATTTTTTAGTTGAAATTTCAACTATTCGGTTGGAAATTGTTGTATTTGGTTAAAAATTAGTTTTTTTTTTTTAGAAAATTAGTGTTCTCAGTTGCAAATTTAACTGATTGATCATTTATGTATTATTTTTTTCAACATTTTCTTTTAAGGATTCAAGTTCGTATCTTGAAAATTTTTAATTTTTAATTAAATTCAATTATTTTTTATTAAAAAATTTTTTTCATTTAAATTACAAACTAATAAATTTTTTATTAAAAATTCTACTTTTCAGAATAAAAATTTAACTTTAATTTATTGACATATAAATTTAATTATTTAATTTATTGTTAATAATTTATCTTTTTAATTAAAAAATGTAACTAATTTGGTTGGAAATTTATTTAATTTCGCGAACATTCGTTTTTTGGGTTGATCATTAATCTTCTTAATTAAAAATTCAAATGCTTGGCTCAAACTTGATGTGTTTTATTAAATATTTTTGCTAGAAAGTCAATATTCTTTGTTTAAAATTGTATTTTTCCTTGAAAATTCATTTTTTTTTTGCAAATTCAACTTTTTTTTCGACAATGTATTTTTTTGGTTAAAAATTAACTTTTTGTTATATAAATTTAACTATTTTATTTTTGGTACAAAAGTAAATTATTTTAGTTTAAATATTCAACTGTTTGGTTGGAAATTCCTGTGATTTGTTGAAAATAGGGTTAAAAATTTATTTTCCAATTTTGTTAAATTTGGCTCTCTCTAGAAAATCATTCTTCTTAGTTGTATTTTCTTGCGAATTTTTGTTTTTCTCGAAAATTAATATTCTTGGTTCAAAATTTATGTTTTTGGTTAAAAATTCAACCCTTTTTGAAAATGTTTTTTTTTTAATTTACCTGTTTCGATAGCAATTTCATTTTTGATTAAAAATGCAACGTTTTGGAAGAAAATTAATTTCTCTTGGTTGAGAATTTAATTAGTTTGTTGAAAATATGTCCTTTTTGTTTCAATTCAACTCTTTTTTATTTGAAATCAAAATTTTTTCAGGTTAAAATATCAACTATATAAATTCATAGGAAACAGTAAGATTTGACCAAATTCACCCTCCCCCAAATCATCTTACGTAATTTGTTGCTAATCCCTAAATAAATTAACGATAAAAATTTATTCGGCAAAGATTAAAATATGAACACGTGCTTTTGTAAAAATAAAAAAATAAATAAAATTTTTTCTAGTGCATTAAATTGGTATTTATGATTCTTAAAAAATAAATCAAAACTTCGTAAAAAAAAGGCAGAAAAATGAAAAATTGGGTAAAAATTCTCGATTTTGAGAGTTTTAAGGGATTTTTCAAATTTATGGCCAAAACAGGGGGTTAGGTAAAAAAGGGAACAGAAAAAAATCCACGAATAACAGAATATATTAAATGTTGCAAAAAAAATTTATTTCAAGACTGTAATTTTTTTGATGGTTCAATTTTTCCAGCAGGACTCTGAAAATCCCTTCGGCTTCAATTTTAACTATATATTTTAATATATTCTAATACTGCCCGGAAACTTGTTTATATGGGAAAAAATATATTAAATTTTTGCGAGATATTTTTCATTTAAGGTCTGTGATTTTTTATGAGAAAATAGAGAGAGAGAGAGAGCACTAAAAGATTTTCGATTACTGAAAAAATCTTCGGATTTTATGTGGAATGTACGGTAGATATTTCTGGAAAATTACATTGTCTTGGGCGAAATTTGACAGAAATGTTTGGATCTTTTGCAAGCTCGTATACAAGTCAAATTGCAAATCGTGAAACTGACGACACTCCCGAACGAGTACTCAGTGCAAGTGGAAAATGGCAGTTCAAACTGTTGGAAAAATGCCAAATTGAAAAACGTTTGATCTCTCTAAATTTGTCTACTGGACCGCGATCGTAAATCCGAATATGAAATATTTTTATCATGTCCTAAATCTCTGTTGTAAGCTTTAGAAACGACAAACAGGCCCGTTTATTATTTTTAGTTAGTTAAACAATTCAACACTCTGAGAAACAACGTTTATTTGTTTCTATTTTTTTAAATAAACAATCTACCTGATTTTTCCCGGACCATTAATTTTGACAGACTAGAATCTTGATCGTGTACCAAGTCGTGTATCAAGTTCAGATTGAAATTTAAGCTTTTCAAATTTACTTATTTCTTTGAAAAAAGTGAGTTTTTAATCAAACTATTTGAATTTTCAACAAAATTATATTTGGACCAAAAAGTTAAATTTTCCTCTAAAAAAAGTATTTTTTAATCAAAAAATGAATATTCACCACTTTGAAAAAATTGTTAAATTTTTTAACAAGGAACTGAGTCTTGAACTAAAATATTTAAAAAATCAGGCAGCAAGGAATTTTTGACCAAATAGTTTGATTCGGTTAAAATTATTTTTTTTTTGTGTAAAAAATTAATCTTTTTTTTTGTTGATAATTTAGCTACTTGGCTGAAAGACGGGCACAAAGATAAATTCTTAACGAAAAATGTAATGGTTTATATTTGGACCAAAAAGTGAAATTTTCCTCTAAAAAAGTTAGTTTTTAATCAAAAAAGGAATATTCACCACTTTAAAAAAATTGTTAAATTTTCAAACAAGGAAATAAGTCTTGATCTAAAATATTTAAAAAATCAGGCAGCAAGGAATTTTTGATCAAATAGTTTGATTCGGTTAAAATTATTTTTTTTGTGTAAAAAATTAATCTTTTTTTTGATAATTTAGCTGCTTAGCTGAAAGACGGGCACGTATGTTAAAGATTTATTTTATGGATTAAAAATTTATTACTTTAGCTAAAACTTCATCTTTTTAATAGAAAATTTAACTATTTTTTGAAAAATAATCTATTTTGTTGAAATATTTCCTAGAAAAAATCGTTTTTTTTGTTTGTTTGAAATTAATTTTTTTCAACTAAAAATTTAATTTGTTTCATTTTTGGTTAAAAATATATCTGTTTCATATGAGATTCGATCTTTTTGATTGACGTACTAATTGCTTTCGTTAAAACTTCATTATTTTGGTTGACGATTGATCATATAGTATCTGAAAATTCATCTCTTACGATAAAAATTGATCCATTATCTTAAAAATTTGTCTTTTTATTGAAAATTAATTTTTGTTAACTGAAAATTTAACTATTATAGTTGAAGATATAATTTTAGTTGATAATTGATCTATTTTATTGAAATATTCAACTACTTTGTTGAAAAAAACGTTATTTTTTTCAAAATAAAATTTTTTACCTAGACATTTAATTATTTCATTTTTGGTTAAAAATTTCGACTACTTATTTGTACATATTTTTATTTTATATGAGAATTCAACGGTTTGATTACAAGTTAAAAAATATTTGGTTAAAAGTTCGTCGTTTTTTGGTAAAGAATTCATCTTTATGATGGTCAATTTAATTACTTGTTGTTAAAAATTAACTTTTTGATGACTTACCATTTTTGTTAAAAATTGATCTCTTCGTTGAAACTATTTTCATAGAAATTCGTTTTTTGAATTAAAAATTAAACATTTTTGAATTGACATGTAAATATTTCATTTTTTTAACAGAAAATTGAATATTTCATTGTAGATAAAAAATGTATCTATTGTAGTTGAAAATGTATGTGTTTTAGATGCAAATTCCACGGTTTTATTACAGGTTTAAATAATTTGTAAAAAATTCGACTTTTTTGGTCGAATATTAACGTTTTGTTTTGGAAATTCGTTTATTGAACTAAAAATTCAATTACTCAATTTTTTTTTAAATCTTATCTTTTCTGGTTAATAATCTTTTTTTTTTGTAAAAGAAAGTTTCAATTTTTTGGTTTCAAATTTGTCTGTTTCAGATTCGAATTTAACGGTTTGATTAAAAATTTAAGTATTTTTTTAAAAATTCCATTTTTTTGTGGTAGAAAACTTATCTTTTTGGTTTATAATTTGAATATCTGGTTGAGAGTTAAAAATTTAACTATTTCATTTTTTGTCGAAAATTCATCTGTTAGGTTGATAATTCCACTTCTAGGTTGCAATTTGAACAAGTTTGCTAAACATTTTTTTGTCGGTTAGTGATTTATCACTTTAGTTTTTATATATATGGTTAAAAATTCATCTATTTTCTTTAACTTTATTTTTTTTTCTTGAAAATTAATTTCTTAATTGAAAATTTAACCATCAATGTTAAAGATTCATAGCTTTAGTTGGTTATTAATATACGCTGTTGAAGTATTAAATTATTTTGTTCTAAAATCTTTCTTTTTGGTTAAAAATTAAGTTTTTAAACAGAAAGTTTAATTATTTTATTTTTAATTGAAAAATGGTCTTTTGTAGTTGAAATTTTAACTAATTGGTTGAAAATGGTATTAGACGAGAATTCCATTGTTTTATTGCAAATTAAAATATTTTATTAAATATTCGTTGGTTTGTTTTGTTTGAAAATTAGTTTTTTCTAACTAAAAATGTAATAATTCCTTTTTTCGTTTTCTGTTTCAAAATTGACCCTTTTTAGTGTTAAATAAAACTATTTGAAAGTGACACTGACCACAAATTAGAGTTGACTCGGTTGCGGATTAAGATAACAAATTAATGTAAAATTTAAAAAAAGTAAAATCACGTAGCTTAATCGCAATGAATATTAAATTTATATATATTTTTGATAAATATTTTAAAAATTATATTTTGAAAAAAATCCTTTTACCTTTTTGGTGGAGAATTCATCTGTTCTGGTTAAAAAATTTTTTTTTAGTTGTAAGTTCAACTATGCAAATTGTTCCATTTTGAAAGACATTCAGTTTAAAGAAGTTCATTTCTAAAGGCTCGCTCAAAGAATTGTCTCGAAGAGTATTAATTTTTTTAATAAACGAATGTCTGAGGGTAAAAAATGTAAAGTTCGAGATTGAGACAAATATTGACCAGTTTTAGAGTGTCTTTGTCGCAAGGAGAGTTTGCCGATTGGAAGGAATAAAGAGTCCAAGCGGGGACAGGCAAATTCTCAGCCCCAAGCCACCCTTTCGAATCGCGAATTACGGGCAGGCTCTCCTTACAATCCAGAATTTCTTCCTTCTCTCAGAAACCTACTGGCTGCTCTCTCGTAACGCACTTCGCTATGAATATCGATATCTGATACAGTTATGGAAAATTCGCCCTCTCTAATTGAAAGAATCTTTGCCTTGCTGAGGCAGCTGGCTGGATCATAAAATCCGTCTTATCTACTTCCAGAAGGACTTTAAAAAATTCGGCTCGACTTTCTTACATGACAAGGATTATTTCAATCAGTAGCAGGTTTTACCATCTGTAATTTTTCTTGCTAAAGAGAAAAATATCAACTTCAGGTGGCTCGGGACCTTGCGCCCGCACCGCCAGGGTACTTTCTCGAAGGCCTGGCGCGCCAAGTCACTTTCCTGTCACACGGAAAGTTTTTCCAATAACTATCCATAAACTACGTTACCAATTTTAATTCCCAAGGTTTCAAGCTGAAATGTATTAAATTTTCATAAAAATAATTCTATTTTCTACCCAAAGAAATAAGTTTTCAACACAAAAGGACGACTTGAAAAAAAATTAATCTTAACGAAAGAGTTGCATTAACAATCAAGTAGATGAACTTTCCAGTAACAGAAAGGAGTTTTGCAAGAAATAATTATAATTTAACCAAAGAGTAATTTTTAAAAAATAATTAGATTTTTTTAACAAATTAGTTGAATTTCTAACCAAATAGTTGAATTTTCAGCATACAAAGATGCATTTTAAATCAAACGATCAAATTTTAAAACAAAAAATATTAATTTTCAATAAAATAGTTGAATTTACAACTAACAAGCTCAATCTTCAACCAGAAAGAATTCGCTTTAATACAAAAATGGAATAATTACATTTTTATTTAACAAAACTAATTTTCAAATTAAAATAATTATTTTCTAAGAAATTAGGTAAATCTTCATCCGAAAAGATAAAGTTTCAACTGAAGTGATGAATGATCAACAAAATCAATTAATGTTTGCCATATAATATCAACTTTCAACAAAGATTTCCCGAGCTGGAAAATTTCCGAATAATAAAATTTCCGAATTGGAATATTTCCGAATCTCAAAATTCCTAAAAAATAAAATTACCGAATATTAAAATTCCTGAATTATAAAATTTCCTAATAATAAAATTACCGAATTTGAAATTTCTGACAGAAATGTGTCGAATTTCTAAATATCCAAAGTAGAAAATTTCCGAATTTAAACAATTAATTTTTGGTATAAGTATTGTTTATTTATTAAAAACACAATAATGAAATTCCTTATAAACAAACATTATTTTCAGTTAAAAAAATAAATTTTTATTTCTAAAAAACGAATTCAAAACAAAAATAGATAAATTTTCAACGAAACAGATGAATTTTCAATGAAAATGATAATTATCATGAGAAAAATAATTTTTCACAAGAAGGATCAACTTTTAATTTTTAATCATTGAAATCTATTTTAAAATTTTTGAAATCTTTCACAGTATCCTCAAATATTTCAAACCCATTCAAACTTTTTATTCCTTGGAATTTTTCTGAATGCTCCAAAAGATTTCAAAATGATTCAAAAACATTCAGAAATAGGTTCCTGCCTGCTAGGATATTTTTGTTTTATTTTTGTTCTTTGTTTTTTTATTTTATTTTTTTTCTTGGCAATGGTGCTGTATGAGTTCCGAAATGATGATTAATTTTTACCAATTTTAGTTTACAAATGTTTTTTGTTGTGATTTGATAATAATAAAAACAAAAAGATAAAAGAAATAAAAAAAGAAGGGGATTTGGTTGGTTGCCTTCTCATTTGTCTTTCCTCTTTTTTATTTTGTCCAAAAAAGGAATTTTTTTCTCTTGAATGAAAATTACTATTATTGGACATTAAATAGGCTTTTTAATTTCATTTTAATCTCATTTAAGTTTCTTTAATTTTAATCTCGCAATCTGTTGATCTGGGTTCGAATCCCATCTGAGCTGGAGAGGAATTTTTTTCACAACTGAAGACCATTTTTGGCTTTTATTTTGTTTTTAAAATTCAACGTTTTTTTAAAACATTTCCTGCTCGTCATTGAAAGTTGCTAATCATCAACAGAGCCATACTGATTTTTAGCCCAACATAAGAAAATTTTAATTTTTCTCTCAACGTGAAGTTCAGAATTTTCTAAAATATCCCCGGTTTTATAAATATTATGTCGCTCCTGACTGACCTACTAGTCTGACTACTACTATCTCTACTAATTTAAATTAAAATGTTTATATTCAGCAGTGAAAAAAATTCCTCTTTAACTCCGCTGGGATTCGATCCCAGATCTACAGATTCTCGGTCTGGTGCTATTTGGTGCTCTAAATCACCATACCGGCAAACTATAAACATTTATAATTCAGACTAGTAGATCAGAAACCGTCATTCCATGAACAAAAAACTAAAAACTCCATGACCTTTTCTAAATTACCATGTTTTCTCTAACCTATGGCCCCTATATTTACTTTGATTATAAATAAGACATATAATTATCACGTTAATAATCACCAGTGTTATAGTTTCAACTAACCTAGAAAAAGTTTTGTTTGTAATATTTTCGGAAAAAGAACTTGTGCTTGTATTGTTTGTTTAACAATTGATTAATATGAGGGAGAATCTTTGTTACTCGAGATCTCATTCGTCTCTGGTGTAGAATCTGTTCTAAAGAAAGGATTCTCGGACGAAAGGCCTCGTAGTTTTAGATAGTAGAACTTAATTAAAAGCACGCGCGATGATTATTTGCAGAGGCGTGTTCGCCGTTTATTTTGGAAATTGCGTCCCCTGGCTGTTCTCGGGAACGCTGAATCGCCAAAGCTGGAATCTGTTGAGAAGAATTGAACAAGCCAAATGCGTCCAACTTGAAATGCGTCATCCACGTCCTGTTACGAAAATAACAATAACCAAGAAGATAAACAGTCAGCTCTGAGGGGTGGAAGACATACAGGATGCTTTTTGCTTTTTTAAGAAATAAAAAAATAATTCCCCTATTTCAGGATTAACGTAAAGAAAAGAAGTAAAAAAGAAGAAAACACGGAAGAAAATCAAAAGAAAGCAAAGATAGAAAAAGCAATTAGGGCTAGAAAGAAGCTAATTAAAATTGACTATCTCAAAGATACACTGACCACAAATTGGAGTTGACTCGGATGCGGATTGCGACAAAAAATTCAAATTGAAACATTTTTTTAATTAAATTTCTTTCTAAAAAAATATATCCTTCGCTCTGCTGAAAAACGAACCACAGAACTTTCGATTACCGGTCGGGTGCTTTTACACGCAAGTTTGGCAGGTTTTACAAGTCAAATTTTTCAAGGAATCTGTATTATCATTAGAAGATAACATAAGCTCTTAACGTCTTTGCAGACTGAATGGATCTGTGAATTAAATATTTTTTAAATAAATTATAATCATTTTTTCGAGATGTTGGGTTTCCTGATGCAGATAAATAAAGTTTGATGGAATAAAGTTTGCTAATTCCTAGAAAGCGGATGTGTAAGTTGTCAATCTCAAAGTAATACTGACCACAACTTGGAGTTGACTAGGTTGCGGATTGCAATAACAAATTCAATTTTCATTTTAAAAAATAAAATCATGCTTCCGAGATATTAGAAAATCGACGCAGAATTTTTAGGGGGGTTTTAAAATCTGCTTTGTATAGCGATTCTTTTCAGGTGAAAAGCTTTTTTGGCTTTTCAAAATTCATGTTTTCGGTTTGAAAATTTAACTGTTTTGTTGAAACCTTATTTTTTTTTTGGTTTGAAGATTAATTATTTCAGTTAAAAATTCATCTGTTCGGTTGAAAATTTGCCTGTGTTCTTAAATATGCATTTTTTCGGCAAAAAGTAGAAAAATGTTATGGAAAAATTAACTATTCCTGTTTTTGTTAAAAAATTGAAATTGTAAATAAGTTGAATTGGACAAAAAGGGATGAATTTCCAAAAAAATAGTAAAATACTCAACCAAACCTTTAAGAAACTAGTTTAAAATAAAAAATGTAGAACAGTTGGATGAACACTAAAGACGCATTTTCAAAACAAAAATCTAAATTTCTGAAAATCTTTTTAGGTTTTAAATTCTTTTTGAATCTCCTAAAATCTTCTAGATACGTCTTGAATTTACTCGATTTAATTTTATTATTTAATCTTACCTAATTGAAACATTTTGCTTTAAAATCTCTTAACCATTTTTTTGTATATTTTCAGACTTTCTAAACCTTCAAATCTTTAAAAATTATTTAAACTTTTCCTGATTTTTTAAAATTCGGCAAAATAAAAAAATTTTCCTTAAATTCATTTAGATTTTTCTTTGACAATGAAAAAAATGTTTTGAAATGCTTTGAAGTCTTTTCAATAATGCTTTAAAATTAATTTTTCAATATAAAAAGTCATTTTTTTTTAAATGCTTTAAAATTGTAAAATTTTTCTTTAAAATCGTATCTAGACATCTGCTCTTTTATTGAGCTTGCCTAACATTTCTTAAATTCTGAAAAACTTCTTAAAAATGTCTCATAGTCTTCCATATTATTTTTCGAGACATTTTAAAATCTTCAAAACTTAAAAATATTTTTTTAAATAAAAACTAAACTATTAAAAAGCTTTTAATTTTTTTCGAATTCTTCAAAAGAAGTTTTTGCCCATAATTTAATTTTTCTTGTATCTTTGAAAATTTAAGAAAGTTTATAAATTATAGTGTGGTGGCAAAATGTTAAGACCAGAATTATTTCCCATTATTAAGCAATCATTCATAATTTAAATTTTCTTTTCTATTAATAAAATTAAGAAACATTTCGAAATAAATTTTTTAATGAAGTAAAATTATTTCTTTAGAAATTTTGATATACAAAGATAATGGTACACAGTGGGTCGAAATAAAAAAAAAGGTTCAAAATAACTTTTAGCTATCAATTCTTAACCGGTTTTGGATTTTTTGTTTAAATTCAGCATTAAATTTTGAAGAGATGGATGTCGCCTGATTTTTTTTTTGTTTGAACTTTTATGTACATGCAAAGAATAAAGAAAAAGCTGATTTTTTTGTTTTTTTTTGCTTATGACATTGTTAAGTTAATTTTTATCAATAAATGAAATTAACAAATAGTCTAAACTATGGATTCTTCGATTGCAAAGTAAATTTTTGTTTTAAAATGACTTGCTTTCATCGAAAAAATAATATTTGATCATAAAAATTTGTCATGCGATATTTTTTGTTTATTTTATAAACAAATTATATAAACAGATGACTAGTGTGGACATTTAAACGCAGAAAGAATTGTTTTTGCTCTTAATTTTCCTCAAATTATACCACCAGTGATGTTTCCTAATGAAAAATTATCATCCGATATTTTTTATTAATTTCATAACAAAAATTGTATAAACAAATGCCTAGCATCGACATTTAAAGGCATAAAGAAATCACGTTTTCTCCTAATTGTCTTCAAATTTTATCGCCAACCATTTTTAATAATGCGAAATTCTCATCCGAAATTTTTATTAATTTAATAAACAAATTATATACAAAAATTTACAACTTAGGCATTTAGACGCAACATAATTTGATTTTAGTGGCTCGCTGGCGATATCATTTGAGAAAAATTAGGGGAAAAAATGATTTTTTCGACCTCTAAATGACCAAGTTATAAATTTGATTATATAATTTGTTTATAAAATTAATAAAAAATGTCGGATACTAATTTCCCATCACTCAAAATCAGTGGCGACATCATTTAAGGAAAATTGAGCGATAAAAAGATTTCTTTCTGTCTTTAAGTGTCCACACTGACCATTTGTTTATATAATTTGATTACGAAATTAATAAAAAAGATCGGATGATAATTTTCCATCATTAAACATGAGTGGCGATATAATTTGAGGAAAATTAAGATAGAAAAACGATTACTTTCTGCTTTTAAATGTCCACACTGGGCATTTTTTTATAACAATTAACTTAGAAATGTTTTTTTTTTGCTTTCAGCTAACCCTGTGCATAAAGTCTGACAAAGCTGATCATACCAATATTTTATCGATTCGACATTTTTCGAAATCGACATTTTCTTCAAACAAAAAAAAAATCAAAAATCGGACCACAGAAATCTCTTCAAAATGTAATGTTGAATTTGTCTAAAAATCCAAAATTGATTAAGAATTGCCAGCTACAAGCTATTTTGAACCTCGTTTTTTTATATGTGTGGTGCAGAAAACTCATAATTTAGAAATGTTGCGGAATCGGGTCAAAATACCCCTCCCCCAGCCTCAAATAACAGACCTAATGAAACACGACCCCTCCCCCTTTTTAATGTTACTTAATAAGTGAACGCTCCCAAAGGGCTTCGTCAGAAAGGGAATGCGTTTTTTACGGATTTGAATGAAAATGGATTAGTTCGTGTAACGCAAGCTGAAGACAAGTGGAGGATGGAGTGAGGGCAACATTATATGAAGGACAGTAGGAAAAGCAGGAGATAGATGGAAGGCCGATTAAAATACGCCAAGGGTAAAGAGAGAGAGAGAGGGTGGAGGGCAGAAAAAGAGAGAGAGAGAGAGAGAGAAAGAGTGTCTAAGGGTTGGGAGAGGGGAGTAAAGCGTCGGCTAGAATAAACACATAGATGTTTTCTTTGTTCCTCTAAACTAAACAACCAGCGAGGAATCTAAACACAGGCCAGAACCCAAATTGAATTTAGTCGCCGTGCCGCCGCCGTCTCCATCACTACCTTCAGCCGTTCTCAGCGAAACGGCGATGGAATAGTGGGGTAACTAATATTTACCACCCTCCACAACTGCCACCGGTAGGTTACCCTCGCCTCCCTCGCTCTCCCCGCAACGCACGGCCACGCCTCGTTCACTACCTTCAAACATCGCGGCATCCTTTTCAAATACCATATTTAACGCACACACTACCAGAGAAGAATTGGAAAAACCTACCGACCCCAATACTCGGAAAGTCGCGTCTCCACTTCACGATTCTTCTGCTTATTTTGAAAACTGGTAACAGATCATTTTTTCTCATGGAATTTAAATAAAAATTTATTCACATCATGAGAAAACGTGTGTTTGCAAGATGATCAGCTTTGGGAGTTTATTTATTTTAAACTTTTTATGAACGAAGACACTATTTTCATACTGTTTTGAAATTTTTCAATGTAGAGAATTAATTTTCTTTTGTAAAAGACGAATTTTTAAGAAAATACATAAATCTTTAACCAAATAGTTGAATTTTCAACCATAAGATTAATTTTTAAACAAAAAGACGAATTTTCAACAAATAACGCAAATTTTCATCTAAATAGTTTGAAGAACGGATCTAACGTTCGTACAAATTTTGTTTTATTACTTTCAGTTTATGTTTTTTTCGTTTCCTAAATTTTTTAACTAAATGATTTAATTGTTAAACCAGAAAGATCAATTTTTAATAAAAAATTGATTAGATTACTTTTCATTTAAGAGCATTAATTTTCAACAACAAAAAACAACGAATTTTCCAAAAGTAGTTTAATTTTTTTACCAAATAGTTTAATTTTTAACAAACAAACAAAAAATTTCAAAAAAATTGAATTTTTAACCAAAAAGATAAAGTGGATAACTTTTCATTTTGGAGAAATTATTTTCAGCAAAAAAAAACGAATTTTCAACTACATATTTGAATTTTTAACTAGCACATAGTTGAAATTTTGAATTAAGAAGCGCAATTTTTCAACAAAAAATTGAGTAGACAAGTTTTCTTTTAAGAGTTCCAATTTTCCAAAAAAAAAACGAATTTTCTACAAAACACTTGAACAAAGTTTCTAGAAAGCAGTTTCATTTTTTATGAAATAGTTTAATTTTCTACAAAATTGTTGACTTTATAACAACAAATTTTTTACAAAGAAGTTGAATTTCCAACCAGGAAGATAAATTTTTTACAAAAAAGGCGATCTTTCAAGAAACTATATAAATTTTGCACTAAAAAGTTTAAAAACTAGATGTGATGTTGATCCAAACTTTATTGGTTTAATCTTTTTTGATTCTAAAAATTGTTAACTAAATAGTTGAAGTTTTAAAATAAAAAGATCAATTTTCAACAAAGTAGTAAAATTTTTAGTTAAAGAAAATTATTCTGAACAAAAAAGAAGCGAATTTCAAACTAAAGTTAAGACTCTTCAACCAAAAAGATGCATTTTTAACAAAAAATCTAATAATTGATACTTTAACAAACAAATAACAAAACAAAGAAAATTTACAAAGCCGTTGCATTTTTAACCAGAAAAACTTATTTTCTTCAAAAAAAAAAACAAGCAAAAAACAGAAGAATTTCCAATAAAATAGTTGAATTTTATATCAACTTTTAGAATTTACTGCAAAAAAATTGAATTTTGAATTAAAAAATTAATTTAGAACTAAAAATTAAATTTTTAGCCAAAAGAGATTAAGTACTAACTAAACAGGTGCATTTTAATCAAAAAATGGGAAATTTCGAACAAAAAAATGAATGTTCCACGAAATATTTGAATTTTTAAATAAAAAAAATTGTGTAGTTTTACTGAAAATTTGGTAATGTTGGTCAGTGCAAAGAATTTAATTAAAATTTCAAGAGATCAATTTTTTAACAGTTGAAAAAGCAAATCTTTAAATTGTAGAAAAAAGCAAATTTTTTATTAAAAATAAGTATACAAAAGTTATATTTACAGTACTATTATAAATATTTATTGAATAAACATTGTAATCCATAAAATAATTTTTTTGAAAAAAGTAGATTGTTTCGAAAGCGGTTTGCCTTTAGAAAATTCATAGACTTCAATGTCCTTTGAATTTATATGATTTAAAAAAATGCCAATTTTTTATCTTCTCATTAGTTCTGGAAAAGCTTGCAAAAATAAAATTTCAAGAAATATCGGCCATAAGAAAATATTTTTTTCTCTATTAATTTTGTTTCTTGAGTTTTTTTGTAGAGATTATTTGAAGAATACTCTTTTCTTCACAATAAAGTAAAATATTGGTCCTTAAAAGGGACGACCGTCAAAAACAAATTTCTTACTTTTTTAAAGAAAATCTTTTGTATTTCGAATCTCCCAGTGTTTAATATTTTAAAACTTTCATCTCATCAGATTTTTCATTAACAAAATATTGAATTACTTCCTATGTTCTTTTTAAAAATTTATGCATCACATCAATGTAAAATTCTTGTGAAAGTTCAATAAAAATTTATTTGGATGAATAAAAAATAGAGGTTTATTTACTTTCTACAAAGTTCCTTTTTGTATCCTCCCACAATTACTTTGCAAGATAGCGTTTCAGAACAAATATTTATTTTTTAGATGAACAAATTCAAAAAAAGACGATATTTTTAATTTTGGTTTGGAAATTTTTGTGAAATAACTAAAAACTATGATGGGCCCCATTGTGCAGACTTTTTTGGAGAGATTTTGGCATTTGTAAAAATTAAGAAAAAAATTAGCAGTTTTGTATTATAGCAAACAAGTACCTAAAAAATTATCTGAATAATTTAGTTGAAGGTTTAACCAACAACAAGAAGTCTTCATCGATCGTTCTTCAGAAATGAATTAATCAAAGTTTGAAATTATAAATAATTCCAAGCTTTTTTTTTATCGGCCATACGATCATACAGAAAAATAACACCTGCACAAGAAGGACTTAATTATCTACAAATTTTTATAATGACTAAATTGTAAGTACGCCGTTTCAAACAATTTTCTATTGTTTTTTTTAAATTTGACTCTCAAATATTATTTTTCCTCTTGGTAACATTATTTTTAGAAAAAATTTTAACTTGAAGAAGGCAAAAGATTGTTGCCGAAACGTCGTTACTACTCACTTTTAGAATAAATGATCGTATGACCGGAAGAAAAAAAAGCTTTAAATTACTTATAATTTCAAATTTGGATTAATTTATTTTTAAATAATTATCCACTGCAGGACTGTTTTTGAACTTTTTGGAAAATGAAATTAGACTTATGAACATTAACAAAAAAATTCGGGGGGAATTTTCTAATACTTTGTCCCTATTTGGACTTATGAAGGATTATAAAAAAAGTACGTCCTGATTAATTCCATACTCAGTAATTTAATTAAGATCCTAATGGGATCTCAAAGGAACTTTTTTATTCAGAAATTATTAAATATGATCTTTGCGATGTAAAATTTTAATTAAACTTGCTTCAAATATTTTTGAATGAATCAAAATATTTTTCCTTGTGCCTTTAAATTAACTGATTGTGTGTTTCATTGCAATGTGGAATGCTGCTTTTTAAGGTATTTCAAATATTTGACAAAAGTCTTCTCTGATTTCTCAGGGTAAATAACATTGAATGTAAAATAGGAAAGTAGCATTCGTATGCCTTTAATGGAATTGCGCTTGGTTGGACGAAAAATAACATTGTCGATTATGCAGCAGTGCTTGAAATCTGACGTACATTCATCTATATTCTCTGCAAAATAGCGATGTTCGTACATTCGTACACATGTTATACGCCTCGCATGATCTCATCATTCAAGTGTTTGTTTGCTCAAAAATAAATACCTACGTTACGCCATCTGCGGGCTATCGCACAATCCTGCAGATTATAAGCGAAACTTCTCTTCCTTTCAGCCGAGCTATACTCATTATTTATCACTTTAAATGCAATATTCCTGGCAATTCCTGCAGTTTTTCATGCATTTAAATTATTTTATTTTGAGATGTTATTATTGTGAAAATGAAAAATATTTTTACACTTGGTAACATTTTACATCCTTTCAGATTGGAAATTAGAGTATAAATAGGCATGCCATTTGATATGAGCGCACTACTCAAATGTGTTTTTTTTTTTTTTTTTCAAATTGCGTAGTTGGTACACTTTGATGTGCAAACCATTTTTCAATGAAATGTTATTGCGTCAAAAACGAACCTGAAATTAATAACTAACGGATTTGTAAGGAAATGATACAATCCTTATGCTGATGGTAACCATCTCTGAAAATGTATGCCTTTCTGTAGCTTTTAGAAGTGATGCTGACAAAATCATGCTACATTACTTCATTTTTATGCATCTTGGGCTTCAACGAATGAAAACACTAAAATTGAAGCTGCTCCTATTCGCGAAATATCTTCAAATAAGATTTTCAATTTTTTAAATTATATTTTTGACGTTGAACATTCACAGATGAAAAATAACTATATCACAGTGAATGTTAAACTGAGTTTTTAAACAACCATCCTTTATAATCAGTTTTTGATGATCAGTATTCGTTGTCTGAGAGGTATTGATAATTCGCTGAGGCAATACTTATCTTTTGTTTATATAACTATAAATGTTGATAAATTAATTCAATTTTTTCAAGCAAATTCAATAAATTAATTCCTCGTTTAATCACTATGCATTTCAGGTATAAACCCTTTTGAATTATCTTGAATTTTTCGAAATATTTCAGGGTATTTATAAAGATTTCTGGAAATTTTTAACAGATTTCAATAATTTGAGGGAATTTTCAACATTTTAGGGTATTTCCAAAACCTTTAAGCATTTTTAAGAGTATTTCATTTGAAGTATTTTTGAGAATTTTAATAGATTCGAAGGCTTTTTTTGTGAATTTTATTATTTTGAAGTGATTTTAAAGCTCTTGAAATATTTTCGGATAAAGAATTTTTAATCAAGAAATTCTAGAATTAAGTAAATCCTTATAAATTTTTTTGAATTCTTCTAAATTCACTCAATTCGAACCAATGCAAATAACTTTGCTAAATTTTTAAATAGTTTTCCAATCACTTGATTAATTTTTTTAATCAGCTTGATTTTTTTGGATTTCATCTAATTCTGCTCAGTTCTTTTAAATTTCCTTAAATTCACTCAAAATTTACTGTAATCAATCACATTATTTTCGATTCTTAACATTGTTCCGATTCGTTTGAATTTTTTTTAATTTAACGTGAATTGTTTTGTAGTCATTAGTAGGGTTTCAAAGATTTCAAAGAGATTAAAATTGTTTTTGGAATTCACCTTGAATTCTTTTAAACTCTTTGGCATTTTCTTGAGTTTTTAAATTTTACTTGATCCTTCTAAATCCACTCATTTCTACTTGATTCAATGCATTTTTTTTAAGTTTTAAAAGTTTTTATTTAATTGATCCTGAAGTCTATTAACCTCACCTTGAATTCTTAGACATTTCACCTTATTCTTTAAATTCCCTTGCATTTTTATAATCTTATTTCAAAGTTACTGAATTGAATCGAGTTTTTCTTATACTTTAAAATTATTTAAAATTCATTTGATTATTTTTTATTCACCTTGAATTTGTATGAATTTCATCGAATTCTTCTCTTTTTTGCTAAACTCCTGTAAATTGTTCTGAAATCTTCTGAATTTATATGTGCCGGAAGTTAGATCCGCAAACTTACTTTTTCGAAAAATAAAGGTTGTGCTGAATTGTGCTAAACTTGTGCTCATTTGTGCCGTAAACGGTTTTTTGAAAAATCAAAAATTACGAGCACAATTTTTGAAAAACGGTTTTTTTTTTGCTAAATCCGCAACTTACAAAAAAACAGAAAGGTTGTGCCAGGCGGCTTGAAGTATGCACAATTTTGTGCAGGAAAGTTATGTTAAAACCAAAAACATAAAAATTTAAAAAAAATAAGAAAGACATACAAATTCGAAAAAATAAAAATTGTGCTGAATTGTGCTTGATAAATGCAGTTATTATTCAGAACAAGTTTTGGTTTTTCGAATTTGATTATTTTTGGTTTGAAAAAAATTAAAAATGCCTTTGTCGAGCACAACTCAGCAAAAGTTTTAGTTTTTGCAAATTTGTAAAAATAATACAATTTTTTAGTTTTTGTTTTTAAACGGTTAGGTTTTTGGAATTTTTCCTTCCAGAAAAAAATTGTGTATACTTTGAGCCGCCTAACACAACCTTTCTTTTTGCTCTAGTAAGAAGGTGCGGATCTAGCAAAAAAAAAGTTTTTCAAAAACTGTGCCCTTAATTTTTGATTTTTCAAAAAAACGTTTACGGCGCAAATGAGCGCAAGTCTAGCACAATTTAACACAACCCTCAATTTTTCAAAAAAATAAGTTTTCGGATCTAACTTCCGGGACGCTAAAAAATTTTCACAGAAAAAGGCAAAAGTACGCTGATAAAGTGTTATTTTAAGTTGCAACAAAAAATGACACAACGGATAATGAAAATGTAGCTACATAGTTTCACACTTGAAGTATTCTCATTTTGAAAAAAAAATCTGATTAAAAAAAATAGCAAAGGAACTGCAACAAAAATAATATCACTTTTTTCTCTTTTTAAAAAAAATAGCAATAATTCTTGTAGAACTACTGCTAAAGGCTCGAGAAAATGTGATACAATTTGCAGAAAATCTTCAAGAGAAATGTCAAGAGCGAGAGATCTAGCTTTCGTTGATAAAAGTTTAAATAATTCCCAGGTCAATACAGATGCATTATCCAATCCAATTATTATTTAATTTTTGAAATTATCCAATTTCGGGGTCAACACATGTTTCTGAAAAATCAAAAACACAAGAAGATGTTTACAAAGAAGACATTTTCAATTTTACACAGAAAATACGACGCTAAAAGAAAACAGACCTGTTTGGGAAGATGCTTAAAAACATTTAGAGGCTAATTTGAAAGGACAAACAGTAATCAAAAATTACATCATTAAACTAATGGCTGATGGTGGTCAAGTTTTTTTTTAAATCTGCAAAAAGGCTCTTCTAGAAAATGATTCATCCCAGTTAGATAATTGTATTATTAAGGAAGTTAATCATAGTGTTCCTAATGTTTATAGTGTTTATATTATTTTTAGTTTTTATAGTTTAATGATGCTTTGCACATAATTTCAAAGCCCAGAATCTTATGAAAATATTGATCTTTTATTCAAATTGAACAGCCTCAACATTTCCTTCAAGTTTGTTCCAGAGAAACGAAGCAAGTACTATAGCCAGCTTTTGTTGAAATTTTCATCATACCTATGATTGGTTGAAACCTACTGTGTCCATTAGCGAAACTGATGTTTTTTTTACAACTAGGTACTTCGAATTAAAATATTATAATTGTCAGAATACCATTTTTACACTCGGTAACCTGTTAACATCCTTCAAGTTTGAAAATTACATTATCTAAATAAAGGCTGTCTGTAACAGAAGAGGATTCAGTAAAACGTAGCCGTGACAGGGAAGTTAAAAAAATGTAATTTAAAGAGGTTCACTCCCAGTGGCAGACGTCCTTCTCGTACTTGATTCCGAATAAATACGTACATCCTTCATCCTCGTTGGAATAATCCTTTCCGGTTAATCTGCTCCACGTAGCTTCTAGCAAAAGTCAGAAACTGGGAAACCGTCGTATTTTCATTCATTTCTACATTTTATATATTCTTCTTCGTCGGACTCTTCAATTCTCATCCTGACCCTTCTCGTCTAATGGTAAAAAAAGTATAAATAAATATTACGTCTGCTAAACGGCGCATTCACTTTTTCAATGAGGATAAAAGGATTGGATTTATATTGCGGATGAAAATTATTCGTTTTTCATTTAGATAAGGAATGTTTCAGGGTTATCTACAAATTACGGGAGGTTTTTTGTTGTTGAAATTTTTGACTTCCAATGTGTGAATTACAGTAACGTTCCCCCCTCCATCCCTTATTTTAAATTTGACTAAGGTTTTATTAACTTTGGGATTGAACATTCTCATAAATTCTGTTAAATAAATAAACGTGTACCATTAAAGAAGATGATTTCAAAATAATAATAATAACAAGTAATCAGTGTTAGAAATACAAACGAACAATTTAACTCTTTCTTCAGGACATAGAAAATGTGGAAAATTAACTTTATTTTCTAAGCAATATTTTAACTAGTATTATATTTATTGTTGAGAACTCTACTTCTCTTGTTAGAAATTTGATTGTTTTGTTGTAAATTTAATTATCTTTTTGAAAATTCAACAATTTTTAGTTGAAAAGTAATCTGTTTTTGTTGATGATACAAAAATTTTGTTGAAAATTCGTGTTTTTTTATTGAAAATTTATCTTATGTGAACATGAACTACATTATTAAAAATATATTTTTTCGTTGCGGATTCATCATTTTAGTTGAACATTAATTTTTTTGGTTCAAAATCTAACTTAGTTCTTAAAAGTTAGTTTCTTTAAATTAAAATTTAATTTTTTAGCTTGAAAACTATTAAATTTTTCTGATGAAAATTTGCATTTTTCATTTGGAAATAAATCAACTTGGTGGACAATTCATTTTTTTAACTGAAAAGACTATTCCATTTTTAGTTCAAATTTACCTTTTTTTGTTAAAAATTCAACAATGTGATTAAAAATTGATGCAGGTATGTATTGTTTTTGAAAATTCGTCTATTTTTGCAGAAAAATCACCTTCTTAATTGAAAATTCATCTTCTTGATTAGAAGTTCCTATATATTGTTAAAAATTAATTTTTTTCGTTAATTGATAATAAATTTTCTGATTGAAAATTTGAATATACCCATTTTTGTTAATTATTTATGATTTTTAGTTGAGAATTCAACTATTTGGTTAAAGAAAAATCTTTTTTGGTTGCAAATTAAGCTGTTTGGGTAAAAATTAATTTTAAAAACACCTTAGAAATTTAACTTTCTTAGTTGATAATTCAAGAATTTTTTTGAAAATTCATGTGTTCTGTTAAAAATCCGACTTTTTGGTAAAAAATTGATCTTTTTTGTTATAAAGAGAATTATTTTGTTGACAATTTTTGTTGTTGTTAAAAATGAATTTTTTAAATTTAAAATTGAACTTTTTTATTCAGGTTTAATGTTAATCTTTTTTTTTGTTATTACAAATTTTTACTATGAGCTTAAAAATTCATGTTTAAAAAAAATATTAAAAACATCGACTTAGTTGAAAATTGAACTATTTTGCTAAAAATTAATTTTATCGAACCTTTTAAACTAAGAATTAGTATATTTTTAGATTAATTTTTAATCATACAGTTGCATTTTTAACGAAAAAATTTGAAAAATATGCAGAAACTAGTTGAATTTTAAACCAAAAAAGAAACAAATTTCAATCAAAATTATAATTCGTAAACAAAAAACATTAATTTTTAACTGAAGAAGGTTGACACTAAAATAATGAATTTTCAGTCAAGAAAATTAATTTTCTACCAAAAAAAATGAATTTGTAACAAAATTCTTGAATTTTTAACCAAACTGTTGCATTTTAATACAAAAAGTTTTCAACCATGTAGTTTAAATTTTAAATAAAAAATAGAATAGTCCTGAGAACATACATTTTCAACAAAAAAGTAAACTTTTTACCAATCGGTTGAGTTTGCAACAAAATATTTTAATTTTCATTTCAAAATATTAACAACAACAAAAAAACTGATTTTTAACAAAATAATTGAATGTCTAACTAAAGCAGAATTATTTTTTTTTACCAAATAGTTAAATTTTCCATCAAAGTGTTTAATTTTCGATCTGAAAAAAATGAATGTTTATCATGATAGTTAAATTTTCAATGAAAAATTTGTTAGTCAAGAAAGCAAAAATCGAATCGCTTTGTTAAATTTTCAAGCCAAAAAGACGAATTAAAAAAAAAGTTGATTTTTCAGCCAAGAAGTATGCCTTTTTCAAAAAAGGTGGATTCCTGAATAAAAACGTAACACAAGTTTATTTAATTTTGATAATTTATAGGCTATAAATAATATTTTAAATAAAAATAAAAATAAAAATAAAAATTCATTTTTGACATTTAAAAAATATTGGTTTGAAAAAACAGGAAATTTTCCATTGCACACTTTAAAATTTCGATCCACACTTGAAAATTTGATAACACCATCTTAACACTATTTTTTAATAATTTGTGACACAATTCACAGTATTTTTTCATAGCAATTGGCCGAATAGTTTATTCTTACAGGAAATTCTAGAATTGAATATTCTACGATGCTATGTGGAAATGAAAAATTTATAAATGCTAAGTTATGCAAACTTATTTTGCACGTCTGTAATTGGATCGCGAAAACAAACAGAAGACAGCTCGATGATATCTGAAGACTCTCACGGCAAAGTTTACTACTGAGAATTGTTTTAGCATCACGATTACGTTAGTACCTGTATCTTGTATCGTACATGCTTATACGCGTTTGCTTATCGTGCATTATGTGTTCATCTATCACATGACCTTCTCAGTATTCTAATTAAAGTACTTTTTAGGCAACACAAGTCAGGTGAGAAAATCCATTCTAAAGGCCAAAAAATCAAATTTATTTTTTAATTAACATTTTCAAAAAATCTTTGATACTAATAAGACGGAGCAGAGAGCTTTAAATAATTACTTTCTTAAGTTTTTCACCTGGGGTGCTTGCTAGAGCGATTTATCAGCGACCGATAGGGATTGATTAGCGACCTAGAGGGATTGATCAGCGACCTTGAGGGATTGATCAGAGACCTGGAGGGATTGATCAGCGACCTGGAGGGATTGATCAGCGACCTAGAGAGATTGATCAGTGATCTAGAGAGACGAATCAGGTACCTGAAGAGATTGATCAGCGACCTGAGTCGGAGCAATGTTCGAGAACGACAGTGTTATTCTAAAGCCCGAATTCATACAGTCTTGCACCGCCAACTTCGTGCTCCTGGCAAACCTTTTAAATTGGAATATTAAATTCTGATGAAAAGTTTAATTGGCCTAATCGATTACGCATTTTCAAATTTTCAATTTTTTGTGTGACAAAAAAAATTTTGGACATTTTGTTGGTAAAGTTTATGCTGAAAAAAGTAAAAAAAAATTATTTGTCGAAATGGAACATTTAAAAAAAAACGAGTAATGGAATTTCATTAATTTGTACTTAAATTTTCAAAAAAAATTTTGTCCCTTTTTTATTTTTTAATATATTTTTTTTATGAACTAAAAAAAGCATATTTTGAAGTTTAAGATAAAAGTCGATTCTTATTCTTTACGGATCCAGAAACATGAGCCATTTTTACACAAGATTCGTAAATAGTAAAAAAGATTTTGACTTGAAAAACAAAAATATGTACGTGTTTCTTTAGTTTATTAAAAAGAGGCCTGTAATTGTTACTGTTCAAAATATTGCAGAATTTTCAATTTAAAATCTGTAAAACTGCATGAATTTCCATTTTAAGTCTTTAAAATTTAACGCTTCCAAAAAAGGCATGCAATATTGCATCTTTTTTTATTATACACGTTTATGCATTGTTAAAATAAAAAAATCTTATTGTAAATCGTAAAAATTGAAAAATTTACGGTTGTAAATCATAAAAATTGAATAATTTTCGGTTGTAAATCGTTAAAATTGAAGAAATGGCCACTGTAAATCTTCAAATTGAAGAGTTGTTAATTTTGTAAATTTACAGTTAATAAATTAAGGAAGTTTTAAGTTTTACCATTAAAAATACTGTAAATTTGATGATCTACATTCGAAAAATTTTGAATTTGTAAGATTTTGAATTGAAAGCTTGACTTTCAATCTTCAAAATTATCAAAATTTACGATTTTTTATCTTTAACATTTAACAGTTTTCAATTGTAGAAATTTGGATTACAAATCTTAAAAATGAAAGAATTAATTTTGAAAATTTACAATTCAAAATTAGGCAATCATCAAAGCTTGAAAATTCGTATCTAAACAGCTTTACAATAATTAAATTCAAAATCTGCAATAATTGCAAATTATCAATTGTATCTTTTCAAACTTGTAGAACTTTGAATTGAAAATTTTTTTATTTGAAATTTTTGCATTTTGAAATTGTAGAATTAGCAATGTGCAATTGTTGTAATCGCAATTTTTGTAATGCAATTTTTGTAAATAAAAAATTAAATTAAGTATCTACAATAATCCTTGAAGATTTTTCATCCATAACTTTTCAAACTTGTAGAATTTTAAATTTCAAAATTTTAAAAATCTTCATTTTAAAAATCTTCATTTTAAAAACTTAGAATTTGCAATTACGCAATTTTTTAGCTTCTGCAATTTTAAATTCTGGAAACTTGTTGAAAAACTTGACCTTTTATCGTAAAAATCATCGAAATTAGGAATTTGTATTTAAAAACTTTGCAATTCAAGATTTTTCAATTGTAACTCTTCCAACTTGGAAACATTAAATACTACATCTTTTTAAATAAAGTTTTATTAATTTGGAAAATTTTAGATTAGAAATGAAGTTTCAATTATTGCAATTAAAAACTTTGTCATTTTTATGATTTATTTTAGAAATTTTTTCAATTTTGAAGATTTAAAATTTAAGAATTGAGTTTTGAATTTTGAAGTTTGATGATTTAAAATGAATTTTTCTTCAATTCAGAAGATTTAGAATCGAAGTCTTGACTTTTAATCCTCAAAATCATTAAAATTTAAGAGTTTTGAATTGTAACTCTTGAAAATTATAGAACTTTTAATTTCAGATCTTTAGAATGGACGAAATTTTTATTTAAAAAATCCGCAATTCAAAATTATGCAACTTTAAGTTTTACAATTACAAATTCTGTAATTTTTTACATAACAAAATTGTTGAATTTGGAGTATTTATAAACAATAGCTCGCCTTTGATCTTATAAATCATCCAAATTTAAATTTTTATATTTGAAATTGAATTTTTCAATTTTGAAAATTTACAATTAAAAATAAAGAAAGTATAAGTTTTCAAAATTAAAAATTCTATTATTTTAATGATTTACATTCCAAATATTTTGAATTTGTAAGATTTCGAATTGAAAGCTTGACTTTCAATCATCAAAATTATTCAAATTTACGATTTTGTCATCTTTAAAATTAGACAGTTTTCAATTGTAACCCTTCAAAATTGTACACGTGAGTAAATCTGCATTTTTGTCATTTTTTTAAATATTGTATTTTGACGTAATTTTTTTTCCATACACAAATAACTGCAAACATTTTAAATTTGAAAATTTTCAATCGATTTGCCAAATTGTGAGATATTTTTCAAAATTTTTTGTTGTTAATTTGTTTCTCATGCTGCAAAGAAACTTTCCTATCCTCCCGCCAATTAGTCTAATCATTTTGAGTTTTTTTTCGGCCCACCCTATTAAGTAAAGCAGGAAATTTTTAGTTAATTCCCCATTGAACAGTGGCATTCTTTTGTTGTTTTGAGGTTCATAATATATTTAATTTTCCAAACTTGCTGATGATGCTGATTCAAAGAATCGTTTCTGGGAACTCCATGCAACACAAAAAGAATCAGCAACTAGACGATTCTCTAGTGACAACCAATCATATTTCAATCCACGTCCTCCAGACGCTTAATAATATTTCCCACGCGAAACTTGCACTTGATTGAAATTAGTGACAGAGCTTTTGAATTTGTCGTAAGTTTTCTTAAAGTCAAAGAAAGTTTCTGTCTCAAGGATGCGATTAAAATATTCTTTGGTAGTTTCCATCCATTATTGTGTGAAATTAAGAAAAGTTTCACGCGAAGGGTGGTATGCCTCCGAAGATCTTAAATCCTTTTTACTTCCACTTGAACTGTTTCAGTGAAAAGCTTTAAGCTATCTATCATTCGCGAATCGTGTTTCGGTCAGAAGATTTTTTAAAGACTTTAAACTTTTCGCACTGTAGCATCAGTGTATTTTATAATATTTCTCGACAGTTTAAAACAAATAAATAAATGTTGTTTAAACTAAATAATTACCCAGCGACCCCATAAATATATAGTAATCGTGTTTTTCTCCGGTTAAACGTTTTTTCCCCAATTTGACCTTGGAATGACCTTGATACCGACCTTACCAGGTCAAATTGACCACGGATTCGACTTCAGTGACCCCAAAAAGGTTTAATAAGCGTGGTTTTATCCGCCTAAACGGGGTTTTCTACCAATTTGACCTTGAAATTCTCTCATTAGGTCAAACAGACTTCAGATTCAGAGACACCAAAGACATAGACAGATCGTGATTTTCCCCGCTTAAAAGACTTATTTCCTAATTCGACCTTGTAATGACCATGATCCTGACCTGAGATTCAGCGATCCCAAACAACGTATAAGAATCGTAATTTTTCCGCTCAAACACTTTCTTCCCTAATTTGACCTTGTAATGACCTTTATCCTAACCTGACGGTGCGAAACAGACGACACATTCGGATTCAGTGACCCCAAAAAAGGTATATGAATCGTGGTTTTCTTAGCTTAAACGGTTTTTCCCAATTTGAAATTGAACCTGACCTGATGGGATAAAATAGACCCCTGATTCAGATTCAGCGACTCCAAGAAACGTATAAAAATCGTGGTTTTCTCCACTTAATCGGCTTTGTCCTAATTTGACCTTGGAATGACCATGATCCTGACCGTATGGGGTCAAACAGACACCGGATTCAGATTTAGTGACCCCCAAAACAAAAAAATCTACCTTTTAGCAAACAAGTTGATTCCTCAACTAAAACAGATCAATTTTATGTAGTTTCATTTTTAAGCAAAGAAGATAATTCATATTTATATTCGAATAAGTTTATGTTTATGAATGATAGTTTATGTTTTAGAAAAATGTTGGAATTAAATAAAAAACTTTTAGGTTAAAACAACAAAAATGGTATTTCAAACAAATACTTGAAACCTCGTCTATAACTAATTAATTTTCAACCAGCCAATTGCATTTTTAACATAGAAAAAATTATTTTCTACAAAAAAAAAAGGAATTTTCAATAAAGTACATACATTTTCAGTCAAATAATTTAATTTTCTAACAAGATGTTGAATGTTTGGGCCGAAAATACGAAATTTCTATAAAAAACTTGATTTGTCAACCCTAAAATTAGAATTTTTGAAAATATAGTTGAATTTTTAAATTAAAAAATTCGTTAGTAAAGAATAAGAATAAAGTAAAATAGTATAATTTGAACCCTTTATTAAAATTGATTAATTTTCAAACACACAGTTCAATTTTTAACAGACAAGAAAATTCTTTTCTACGCGAAAAGAATTGATTTTTCAAACCAAAAAGACGAATTTTCAATCTTGACAATTGCATTTTTGACCATGAAATATAAGTTTATTTTTAGAACTTGAACATTGTTGTGGCCATACTTTGACAATATTTTCAAATTTTTCAACACTCTCCACACTATTTTTCACATCTAAAGGCAGTCCAAATCCTGGTATTAGGATCTCTTAATTTATTTTTTGTTTGTTTAATGTTTCAGTTTGTAGGGTGATTTCAAAAAATAAATTTATCATAAAATAAAATAAAGAATGTGTCCAGGATTTTTTTCTCGGTTATGCTAAAATGCGAACTAAAAAAAAAATTAACAGTTTGCGGTAAAAATTGTTAATGATTTCAATGGACCAAAAAAAAAGAATCGTATTTCTTATTTGTTGTCCCCTGAAACATATCTGATAACTAAGCCAAACTGGGACTCATTCATTGTTAAAAGTAAAAGCATCAAATATTAAGAATAATTTTACCGACGGCATTATCTGGATGTTGATTCTCGATTTTATCGAGATCTCGAATGATAAACACAGTAGGTGGGTTATTACTCGGATGGGTGACCGTTCGTGATCTCGCTTCGTCGTTTTTTTCAATGTGTTAAAAAAATTTTCTGCGGGAGATTTGACGCCGAGGATGAAAGTGGAAACTCCATGATTATAGTAAAACTCCAAACGGGTTCTCTCAGTACTTTTGGTTTTCTACAGTTTACCACTTCTCTGACCAAATTTTCAGGTGAATGCGAGAGCTTCCAATAAAAACACAGTTGGAGGCGGTATGGGATTCAGGGTCTCCATAGGATTCATTACATTTTCAGGATTCAGTCAGGCCATTTATCTGTAGTGTTATTGAAAGTTAGATTATTTGGAATAATTCGAAGGAAAAATAAAAGAAAAAAAAAAGAATACGTTTAGTCCTGGTGTAAAATAATTGTCTCAAGTAAATTATTGGCAGGAGTAAAAGTTTAGGTGCAGGAACCACTTAATTCGGCTATTCTTCCGGTCCGGTTCGGTCCCAGCGGACTCTGAGCTTTCTCTCGAACTCGAAGGGTGAGGAGGAGAATCGAATGTGTGGATTTGCTGATCGGATGGTATTTAGCAATAAAGTCTGATTTCCCGACAGCTCGCCAGGGTGAAAGAAGCCCTTGATTTCGTCGGGGTTGCGAAAATTACAGTTCTGCAGGAACGGGCCGAAGTGGCGGCATTTAGCTCGTCGTGTATCGACGAGACGAGGGGGTGAGAATCGCCGGAAGGGTAGTCGGGTGGGGAGAGGCCGAAGTGGTCACTGAGGTGCTCGTCGGCGAGATCTACGAGCAAGGAAGATAAAAAGACCCACCCACTGACCGCTACGCTGGAATACCGCCGCGCCGCGTTGGGGTGGTCCAGACTGTGAGGGTGGAAAGGAGCGAGTTGTGATAGGTATTTTGGTCATCGCTCTTGTCCGACGACGAGTCAGAGCTCTTGTCCGACGACGAGTCAGAGCTTTGAAAATGAGGTCCTCGAACGTCTACTGTGCTCTCAGACTCTTATATATTTAAGCGGTATAACACTTCGTGATGCCAATTTAGACACCAAGGAAAGCTAAAATTAATTTCTCCTCGAATTTATAATATATGACTGTATTAATTAATTGAATTGCAAAATAATGTAGATTTAGGATCGAAAATAGTTCCTGAATTCATCAAATGCACGTGAATCTGTTTTTGTGCTGCTATTTTCCTTGAAAAACAAAAATTAGACTTGATAGTGTGAAACTTACCCTGCAACAGGGTACCGTTTCCCTCTGACTTAGGGTACGCAAGTATCCTGTTATCATTTATTTTTACAATTTTGCGACAAAAACAACAGACTAAAACAAGGTATCGTTTTCCTCTGACTTAGGGTAGGAAACGTTCTCTGCTGTGATTTGTTTTTAAAGATTTGCGGCAAAAGCAATCGACTGCAACAAGGTATCGTTTGTCTGACTGAGGGTAGGGAACGCCACCTGCTGTCGATTGTTTTTACAGTTTCGCTGCAAAAGCAATAAACTGCAACAAGGTATCGTTTGTCTTTAGTCTATAAATTATAAAAAATCCTATTTATTTATCGCAGACTTCACAGTCGTTTCACTAATACCCTCTTTAACCCCTGTTCTTGTTTTTCCACTAGTCGCAAACTGAATTACTAGAACCCAATATAAGAAGATTCAACTATTTTTATTTGATAGATAATTATTTATTGTTAAAAAGTTTACTATTGCATTTTCTATTGAGAATTCATCCTCTTTTATTGATTATCCAATAATTTTTTTTAATCATCCCTTTCTGTTGACAATTTTTCTCTCTGATTTTAAAATTAATCTCGTTTGGTAGAAATTCGTTCATTTTTTTAATTCCAAAAATTGCAACTGTTTGGTATAAATTTATTCTGTTTTGGTTGAAAGTTCACGTATTTTGAAAAATATTAGTCTTTTTTGTTATAAGATTAATCTTCTTGATTTTTTTATTACACGTTTTATTATTGTTTCATAATTAATTTTTGTTACCGAAAATTTAACTATTCCATTTTCCGTAAAATCGCATCTTTTTGGCTGGAAATTCTTCATTTTAGCGGAGAACTCGTTTATTTGGTTAAAAAGTTTACAATTTTGTTAAAAACTAATTTCTTTTTTATTGAAAACTGAACGATTTTATTTTTGGTTGAAAAATTCTCTTTTTCTTTAGAAAATTTTACAACAAAAAACTGCTTTTAAACAACTAACAGCGTGTAGATTTGTCCTGAAAAAATGGAAATCAAATGGAATTTTCTTAATCGCCTAAAAACCTTGAAAAAGCTGGAAATTACCTGGAAATTGAAATCGTTCCATGAATCGCCACTCTGAATTAAAAATAGATCAAAAAAGTTTATCTTTTATAGGAAGCCCAGGGTGGTGACTTGACCGGGAAAACGGAAAATGACGAAAATTCTATTGATAAAAAAAAAAAAAAAAAAACAGGAAATGACGGTAAAGTTACTTCTGATTATTTTTATAAATGTAGCTAATTCAGAAAAATGATTTCTACTATATCTTAGTCCATTATAAGTCCATTATGAGAACATTTTTTTGAAATTTTTTGACGTGGGAATTTTTTATATAGGACGGTAATTTTTGAAGCGGATTATAATTCAGATTTAGAAGAAAAGAGTTTAAAAAATTCATGTTCTAAGTCAAAATTCGTTACAACTTAAAATTTTCCTCACCCAAATTTAGAAATAAAAAGAAGGTACTTCATGAAATTCTTAGAGTTTTTCTGAGTTATAATAGAAACATCTGTTATTACTTACGGTTCAAAGTTAAACTCTTTCTTAAAAATGAATCTTTTTGTTTGAGGATTCATCTCATTTTGAAATTGTAACTACTTTGAAAATTAAACTATTCTATTTTTGGTTGAATATTGATCTTTATGTAAAAAAATTCAACTGTTTGGTTAAAAATTGATATTTTTTATTAAAAAATTAAACTATTTGTTTGAAAACGGATGTAATTTTTGGAAAATTCTTTTTTTATGAAAAGTTTAACGCTTCTAGTTTAAGATTCACAATTTTAGTTGAAAGTTCGCGAGTTGTTATTAAATCAATTTCTTCAATTGAAAATTTGGCTGTTCCATTTTCATTTGAAAATTTATTTTTTCTAGATCAAAATTGCACAATTTTGCTAAAAATTTGTACTTTTCAATTGAAAATTCAACTGCTTCGTTGAAAATTCACGTATTCTGTAAAAAAAAAACTTTTTTTTGTGTGTAGAAAATTATCTTTTTCTTTAAAAGTTAATTTCTTTGTTTAAAAATTCTTCTCTTTGATAAAAAATTCAAGTATTCCTGTCAAATAATTTTTATTTTAGTTAAATATTCATTTCTTTGGTTAAATATTCATTTTTTGACTAAAAATTAAATTAAATTAAATTTTTTACTAAAAAAGGATCTTTCTCAAGAGAAAGTTCGTCTTCATCATTATTGTAACAAAATTGATCAGTTAGCTTGATACTTAATTTTTTATTTAAAAATGTAACTACTCCATTTCCTGTTGAAAATGATTTTTATTAGTTCAAAATTTATCTGATTGTTTGAAGATGTCTCTTTTTTATTTTTTAAATCCAACTATTTTGTTTGAAAATTCGTGTATTTTGTCGAAAATTGTATTTTTTGGTAGAAAATTAATCTTCATTTGAAAATACATTTTATTGTTTAAAAAACCATCTTTCTGGTTGAAAATTCAAGTATTCTAGTTAAATATTCACAATTTTAGTTGAAAATTCATTAATTTGCAATGTTTTGCTCTGTTGAGTTAAAGGATATTTACAATGAACATCATGAATTAAAATAGATGTTTGAATTTTGCAGCAGATATGAATGTTATTTTTAGTCAACCGGGAAAATTTAAAAACTTGACCAGGAAAAATAGGGAAATGACCGGGAACTTTAAATCGGCCGCCGAGTCGCCACCCCGAAGCTCACTTATTGCTGAAAATTTATTTTCGGTCGAACAGATTAAATTTCTACTATAATTTCTTCTATGTTTAATATCCCTAGATTTATTTTTGTTTCTAACATTTTTCTTAACAAAATCATGCAATCGTCCCTTCTCCCATATCGGCTTACGTTATGTGTCGAAAGCCCCAAGAATTAAAGATAAGGAGGAGGAGGAGGAGAAGAAGGAGAAGGAGCACATCAAGGAAGACAAATTTGAAGTCAAATTTTCTAACCCAAATGTAAAATAAATGGGAATCTAATAATGGTTTAGGATGTAGATGAGACTTTTTTGTAATGAATTAAGGAGGTGAGTTAAGGGAGGTTAGAAGGAAAAGAATGCGCTAATTTTTGAACTGACTAGGGAAAAAGGAAGTCACATTTTCTCTTACGTAAGATTCTTCATTCTTCCCTTCTCCCAAATCGGCCTACGTAATGTTTGGGTGACCACAAAGAATGAAGGAGGAGGAGGAGAAAGGAGCAGGAGGTGGCGGAGGAGGAGCACATCAAGGAACAAAAATTCAAAGTAGAATTTTCTGCAGAAACGTAAAATAAATGGGAATGTAATAATAGTTATGGATGCAGGTGAGTCTTTATTGTTAAAAAGTAAGTGGATGAGTGTAAGGAAGCTTAGAAGGAAAAGAATGCGATAATTGGTGAAGTGGCTAGGGAAAGAGAAAGTCACATTTTTCTTACATACGAACCTGCACGCGTCCCTGCTCGCTTAATGTGCGAATCACTCTAAAGAATCAAGGAGGAGGAGGAGGAGCACATCCAGGTGAACAAATTGAAGTAAAATTTACTAGAGAAACGAAAAATAAATAGGAATTTAATAATAGTTAAGGATTCAGATGAGACTTTATTGTAAGAAAGTAAGGAAATTGGTTTGAGGAAGCTTAGAAGCAAAAGGATGCGCTAATTGGTGAAGTGACTAGAGAAAGAGGAACTCACGTTTTTTCTTACGTAAGATCTTTCACTCACCCCTTTTCCCAGAACGGCTTACTTAATGAGTGGATAATCCCTAAAAATGAAGGAAGAGGAGAAGGGAGGAGGAGGAGGAAGGAGGAGAAGCACATTAAGGAAGAAAAATTCAAACTAGAATTTTCTACAGAAATGTAAAATAAATAGGAATGTAATAATAGTTTAGGATGCAGGTGAGATTTCTGTGTAGGGAAGTAAGGAGGTGAGTGAAAGGAAGCTTAGAAGGAAAAGCATGCGAAAATCGGTAAAGTGACTAGAGAAAGAGGAAGTCGTTTTTTCTTACGTAAGATCTTTCACTCATCCCTTTCCCGGGAACGTCTTACTTAATATGTGGATTATCCCTAAAAATCAAGGAAGAGCAGAAGGAAGGAGGAGGAGGAAGAGCGCGTCAAGGAAGAAAAATTCAAACTAGAAGTTTCTACAAAAATGTAAAATAAATGGGAATGTAATAATAGTTTAGGATGCAGATGAGATTTCTGTGTAAGAAAGTAAGGAGATGAGTGAAAGGAAGCTTAGAAGGAAAAGGATGCGATAATCGGTAAAGTGACTAGGGAAAGAGGAAGTCACATTGAATAACAGCTAGGGAACTATTGATTCAGTCATATTATGGTCGTGCTGCTATATCGAATAGGAGACGCGCGCTTTGGAATCGGAACTTCTGCTTCTAAAATAAGAAGAATCAGCCCGGAGCAAGACGAGTATAGGTGTATTTACTCAATCGGTTCGCTGATGATCGCGAGCGAACGAGGACGAGAGAAGGTAGGCGGAGGCAGAAGGAAAAGTATGGAATATTTAGCGTTCAGTGAGCTATAAAAGCAATTATATGGGGCCCATTGTTTGGCGGGAGTGCGCCTTCGCGATACGGGGGCGAACCAGTCAGGTTGACGTGGTTCCAAGGGATGAGGAGCGAGGCACCGATCCAACGAAAATCAGAAGTACGGAGCAATAAATACGAACGAGTCAATCCACTCCCCCTTAACCTCCCCTTCAAAACCCACCAAATCTCAATTTAGTTCAAACATTCTTCAACCGGATTCTCGTTTGTTCCTCTGCCCCTGCCCCCGATACCCTACCCCCACCCTTCCCCTGTCCTGACTCTTATTTTCGCAATCATATCTTCTTCTTCTGTATCACTTGCGCAATTTGCTGGGATTTTTTTTCTACAGAAAAGTTGAATTTTTAACAAGAAATTTGATTTTCAAAACACAGAATAATTTTTTAACAAACAGTTGCATTTTTAATCAAAGAAGTTAACATTTGTACTAAAATAACTGCATTTGCAACGAAAGAGTTGAATTTTTTCATTTCTGGTTAAGAATTCAACTATTTGTTTGAAAATTTAACCGTCTCTTAAAAAACTTGTCTTTTTGACATGGTTGTTCAATTATTTTGTTCAAAATGTTCTATTTTTTATTTAAAATGTTACGTTTAAAATTTATCTTTACTAGGTTAAAAAAAGCTTCTTTGAAAATTCAATTTTTCAGGCTTATAATTAAACTTTCTTTTTAAAAATTCGTCGTTTTGGATTGAACGTTCAAAATTCAACGATTTTGTTCAAAAGTCACATCTTTTTTTGAAAATTCTTATTAATTTTTTTCGCAAAATAAAAATATTATCTGAACCTCAAATAATTCTCAAAAATTTAGAAAACAGAATTATTCAGTTAATAATAGAATTTTTGCCATAATTTTAATATGCAAAAAAATTTTTGTTTTAGGTAAGCGCGTTACATTGAAATCTATTGATTTTCTCCTGTCGGCCTTGGGGTAAGTTTATTAAACATTTGAAAAAAACTAAATTTATCATGTCATTAAATTATAAAAAGGGATATTTAAATTATATAGAAAATTTATTTTCATAGTTGAAAATTTGTCATTGTTACTTAAAATTAATTTTTTTCTTGATAATTTATATTTTCAATTGGAAAATGAAACTGCTTTGTAAAAAAGCATTTTAAAAAGTAAAAATGCAATTTTTTCATATTTGGTTAAAAATTGATCTTTTCGATTGAAAATGAATTGATCTGCTATGTTTAAAAATTTGTTTCTTTCTTGTGAAAAATGTAACTATTTATTTGAAATTTCGTTTGATTTTTTGTTTTTATTTAAAAATTAATTTTTTGAGCAGGAAATTCTATTTTTCTACTTTTGGTTGGAAATTAATATTTAATCGATGAAAATACATGCACTTTGTTGAAAATTAATCTTCTTGTTTAAAAGTTTCACTACTTTGATAAGAATTCGTTTATTTATTATATTATTCTTTTTATCTGAAAATTTAATAATCCCATTATTTGTTAAAAATTATCTTTTCACATTCTCATCTGAGAAGGTATTAGATTTGTTTAAAATTTGACCCCCTCCCCCCCTCCGTTTTTTTTCGAGGAAAATGTCCACGTTTTCGAGATTCCAAAATTCTCTGTACGGTTATTCGTTTTTATAGGTTGCTAAATATTCTTTATTTATAATTTGTATAAAGGACGAGTCAATTTTCTTTCAATCGTAAAAAATAACATTAAAAATAAAAAAATAAAAATTTGTGGAAAAACTTCACAAGAGACGAAAAAAAATAAAAAGGCAAAAGTTGTTTAACCAACGAAGATATACAAATTTGTTATAAGCTCTCTGTATAAAAATACACTAAAAATAAAAAAATAACTCTTTGGAAAAACGATACAAGCTAAAATAACGTTTTATTTAACCAAATTTTTCGTTCAAATTATATATACTAATTTGCTTAGAACCACTTTACGCTAGGATGTGTATTTTTTAATTTAAATCATAAAAAGTAGCATTAAAAATAAATTAATTAAATTTACGTAAAAACGACACAAGTTGCAATAAAATGTTTAATAACAATTTTTCTATAGGAACCTTCTTTTTTTTAATGACAATGAAAATACATATGTTTGAATACTAATACAAACTATGAATTGTGATAATATAAATTTATTAAAATGATAGATTTTTCAGATTGGCTGAGAATAAAAATTAGTGCAAAATAAGGAACGAATATTAAAGTCATCATGAAAAATACAATTTGTGCATTATTTTACAATATCTGAATAAGCAGTAAGAGTGCGCATAACAAGATACGCGATTGTAATGTGTTCGGTAAAGGTGAAGGAGCATTAAAGAAAGAGAATTCAGTTTGACCAAGTTATAGTTTGCTATTTTTTTACCTTTAATTTTAAAAGGCCCACGCATAAATGTAGGAGAAGTACAAAGACGCAAAATCCTCGAATCTAAAATATTCAAAATTATTTTTTATTAAAAAGAAAACGTTGCAAATGTGCTTTTCGTGCAAAGTGGCTGTCTCTAGCTGATACAAATTGTATAATAGACGTGTCATTTGAAACTAGTTTTGTGTTATGCTATAATGAGGCCTGTGGCTGATAAGGAATAAATGACAAAGCGTCAACTTTTTTTCGAGTTTAAAACTTTTTCTGTACGGCTGTTTGTTGTACTTTTGAAAAGAACATTTTCTTTTAATCACTTTTTTTATGATTAAAAATATACCATAGTTATAGCACTTACATTATTAAAAAAAACGAAAAAGAAAATTTGAAGTTAAATAACGCATGCTATGAATAAAGTCAAAAAAAGAAAAATTTTGCTTTTGGAAAACCCTACAAGATTATTATAAAATCTTTTTGAATTTTTTCGACCAATCGTAACATCCAATTTTGATAGCATAAAAAATAAATTGAAATCAAAAATGTCATTTTGCGGCCAAACTATGCAAGATAAGAAAAACGATAAGAAGACAAGAACTGTGCACTTAAAAAAGATTTAGACATTTGTTACTGATCACTTTTTGATAGGACGCCTAATTTTTCTTTTATTCTTAAAAAAGTATTAATCATAAAACAATTACATTTCTGGGCAAACGACACACGCTACGAAGAAAACAGGCAAAAGTTCTTCAACAAAAAAATATCAACAAATTTTTTATGGATTCTTTTTAAAAAAATACATTAAAAATAAAAAAATTAACTCTTTGAAAAAACAAAAGAAGCTACAGTCATGTTTTATTAAAAAAAATGTTTCGTCTAAATTATATTTACAATTCGCTGAAATCTACTTCACGCTAGGATATGTATTTTTAGTTCAAATAATACGAAATAAAATTAAAAATAAACAAATTAAATTTACAGAAAAACGACACAGGTTGCAATAAAATGTTTAATAACCATTTTTTTTTAAATAGGATGCGTACTTTTTTCATTTAAGAAAATAAGACTGAAAATACTTTTTTTCAATACCAATGCATATTATCAATTTTAATAATATAAATTTATTTAAATGATAAGAAAAAAATATTAAAGTAATCATTAAAAATAAAATTTGTACTTTATTTTGCAATATTTAAATAAGCAACCCCAAACCGAGGTACAGAAATAAATATGGCATACATTTAATATAATAGAGTTGAAAATAATGTGAAAATGCTACAAAATAAAATGTGAAGCACAAGATACGTGATGAGTTTCGTTAAAGCTGAAGGAGCTTTAACAAAAGAGAATTCACAATCACCAAATTATCGGGAGAACCATAAGTCAATTTTTTTTAAAAATTAATCTTCTTAGCTGAAAATTTAATTATTTCCTTTTTGGTTAAAAAATTATCGTTTTTAATTTAAAACACACGTATTTGGATAAAAATTCATTTATTTCTTGAAAATTCTTATTTTTGTTATCAAATTAATCTTTTCAGTAGAAAATTTATTTCTTGAGTGGAATATGTAATTATTTGGTTGAAAATTATACTTTTTGTTTGAAAATCATTTTTTTAAGCACAAAATTTAAAGTTTTCATTTTTGGACAAGTATTTATATTTATTATTTGAATTCTCATCTACTTGTTAAACATATGTATCGTTGGTGTACAAGTAATCTTCTTGGTTGGGAATTAATTTCTCAAGTGGAAAATATAAATATTGAGTGAAAAAATTTGACTATTTTGGTTAATAAATTAATTTTTTAGTAGAAACTGCAACTTTCCAATTTTGGGTTCAAAATTTATCTTTATTATTTAAAAATATAACTACATTGATGAAAATAAATTTATTTTGTTGGGTATTCCTCTTTTTTGTATAAAAAAAATGTTCTTGGCTGAAAATTTATTCCTTTGTTGGGAAATTCAACTACTTAGTTAAAAATTCGACTTTTTTGTATTTAAATTTTAATTTTTTGAGAAAAAATTTAACTTTTCCATTTTTACCCAAAATCGATCTTTTATCGTTTAAAATTCCTGTGCTTTGTTGAAAATCGATCTTTTTAACTGAACATTTAATAATTCCCTCTTTGGGTTAGACTTATATTTTTTAACTAATTATTCAATTATTGGGCGGAAAATTTATCTATTTCTTGAAAATTCGTATTTTTGCTATAAAATTAATCTTTTTAGTTAACAATTTATTTCTTTGATGGCAATGAAAATAATTTTCTTAGCAGAAAATCTAAATATTCTTGGTTGAGAATTTATTTTTTCAGTGGAACATGTAAATAATAAATGGAAAATTCGTTGTTTTTTTTCGTTAAAAAATTAATTTATTAGCAGATACTCCAACTTATGTGATAATTTTCGTGGCTAATAATTTATTATTTTTGGTATATTTTTAGTGTTCTTGGTTAAGAATTCATTACTTCGGTGAAAAATGTAACTCTTTAGTTGAAAATTAATTTTCTAGAATTTAAAATAATTTTCTTAGCAGAAAATGTCAATCTTCTTGGGTAAAGATTTATTTCTTTGGTGGAAAATTTAACTACTTAGTAAAAAATTACTTTTTATTTTATTTGAAAATTAATTTTTTTAGTAAAAAATTTAACTTTTCCATTTTTTTAAAAAAACTAATAGGTTTTTATTTTAATATCTTTTTTTTTGTTGAAAGTTGATCTACTTGATAGAAAATTAATCTTTTTGGTTGAAAATTAATTGCGTTAGTGGATAAGGGAACTATTTATTATAAAATCCAATTTTTTTGTTTTGAAAACTAATTTTTTTAGTCTAAAATTTAAATTTTCCATTTTCAATTCAAAATTATTCATTTTTTGTTGAAAGGTCATGTACTTTATTAAAAATTAATTTTCTTGGTTGAAAATTACAATTTTTCTGAAATTTGTTTTTGTTTAAAAGAATAATTGTTTCAACCCAAAATTTAAACAATCATCAAGTTTAAAAATTCATATTTTTTTATTGTTGAAAATTCATCTCCTGACGCAATGAATTAGGCATTTTCTTCAAGAGAAAATTCTCTTTCACTCTAACGGAATGTGTTTCTGCTGGACTTTCCTCTGAGTTGTAATATCTTTGGATTCATTTGTTTTTAGTACAAATTTGGTTTACTTTTGATTTTCCAATCCGTCTATATAAATCCCTCAAAGAATGATTTTTCTTTCACCTCTGCCAGAAGAGGAAACAATTTTTGGACTCTTGCACATGGCTCCCTCCATTCATAAATTCTGATTCGGTACGCGTCGCGTCGCCCCTCTGCCCGTTATCCTCGAATAATTATTATTTAATACGTAATTAGGAATAACAAATTGGTTGCCAAAAGGAGCGAGAAAGAGAGATGGAAAAAATCAATTTGAAAGTTAGAGGCTGTGAAGGAAGGAGAAAGGTGAAAGAGTAAGACTGAGAAGCGGAAGGAAGCAGGATGGCCGTTCTAATATAAATGTCCCGACGGTGAGGCGGAACGGAGACATTCGCTAATTAAAAAACTTGAAAAATTAATACACATTTCTCTCGTTCCTCGGGGTTGTGTTACTCCTCCCTTAATTTCTGGTATCTGATCGGCCATCTGTTCCCAGCCATCTCGAACATGCCTGCACCGCTTATGCTTTCATCCCTCTCCCCTCTCACCCCCTCCCTTTTCACCACTCCCCCCTCTTCCTCACCCCTTTCTTCGAAACCAGAAAGTTACTCCTGTTTCTTGTTCTTCTTTTATATTCAAAAATTTTATTCTCTTATTTCTAACAAGGAGTGATTCACAGCCTCAGCCTCTATTTTGCTTGGTTCTCAGGTATGATTTAGGGGACCAAAAAATAAGAAATACGTTTTTTTTTATATCGGGGATCATCCACATATTGACGCTATTCTTATTTTTACTCACCCCTCCCCGAGGGGGAAACAACTTCCAAAACTGGAAAAGATAAATTTTCAAGTTAAATTTAAATACTTAAAATTTCTCTAAAAAAAATAATTTTCAAACAAAAAGTTCAACAGTACGATTCATTTTTGTACCATATAAAGGAATTCCTTCTCAAGAAGATGAATTATATAACGAAAAAAAAAAATGTTTATTAAAAAAAAACGAATGTTCTAAAAAGTAGGTAGATTTTCAACCAAAGAGATGAATTTTTTATTGAAATTATGTGTCTTTTATCAAAAAATAATTTTTTAACTAAGTAGTTTATCTTGCAACAAAGTACCTGAGTGAGAAAAAAAATTAATTTTAAGAAAGAATATTAATTTTATCATAAAAAATATGAATTTTTGACCAGAAAAGATGAATTTTCAACTTATAATAAAAAAACCAATGCATCCAAGATCATTTGACCAAAAAATAAAAATAACACAAAAAAATAAAACAAAATTTCAAACAACTATAGCGATACAACTTTTAAACAAGTAGTTAAATAAAAAAATTTCTAGCAAAAGAATTAATTTTATGATAAGAAATACAAATTTTAAAGAAATTACACAAATTTTCCACAAATTAAACAAATTTCATATTAGGAAAGATTAAGTTTCGCCCAATAATAGAATACTTACATTTTTAAATGAAAAAGCGTCTCTAAAAAAATATTTACGGCAAAATTACTTTTCGACCGAAAAAGACGAAATTTTAACAAATAGTTGAATCCTCAATTTTTAACTAAAAGAATAAATATTCATTTAAGAAGATTAATTTATTAATCAAAAAATATTAATTTTCGTCTAAAAAATATCAGATTTGCCCTTTTCAATTAACAATTTAACAACTTTGTTGAATTTTTCTTCTTTGTTGATCTACAAATCTTTCGTGATTGAAAATGAACTATTTTTGTTGAGGTCAAAAATACAACTACTTGGTCATTTTTTATTGAAAATTAATTAGTTTTTTATAAATTGTAAAAAAATCGAATAAATTATTATTACGAAGTAAATGGTGGATAGGAAAATAATTTTTTTTTTGAAATATTCAAGATGGCGGCCAATTAATAATTCCAAAATTAACTCATTTCTGTATTTTTAAATTAAAAACTTTAAAACATCTTTAGAAAAATAATTTTGAGTTTAAAAATCATCCTATGATCCCAGAAGTAAAAAATAAAAATAAATACAAGACGGCGGCTAATATTGTTTTCTTCTCCTTTTTTCAATTTTGAGCTTCTGGGATCATCAGATAGTTTATAAAGTCAGTATCTTTTTTCTAGTAGAGTTTTGAAATATTTAATTAAAAATACAAAAATGATTGATTTTTAAAATATTTAATTGGCAGCCATCTCTAGTAAAGTTTAAAAATATTTGATTAAAAATTGCAGAAATAACCCTTTTTAGCATTTTTAATTGGCCACCATTTGGATTTTTTAAATTTTTGACTTCGGGAATTATTGAATGATTTATTAAGTCAAACTTCGTTTTATACTAAATTTAAAAATTATTTTATTGACGGCTACATAAATGAGCTTTTTATGGAATTTTTAAGTGGACGTCATCTTGGATTTTTAAAAATTTATAACTGTGGAGATCATCAAATAATTTCTAAAGTCAAACTTCTTTTTCTAGTGAAATTAAAAAATATTTCATTGCAGACTGAAGAAATCAGATATTTTTTAATAATTGGCCGTAATCCTGGAATTTTCCTGGCCACAATTCACTTTAAAATAATTTAGCATTCTTGAGGTTAAGAAATTTAGAGGTTAAGAAGGAAACAAGAGTCTAGTTTTTAATTCCGATTTGTGATTTGGATCCAGTTACCCAAAATTCGTAAAAATTGACTGGCCTGGTCCGCCGGAACTTCAAGTTTTTTTTTGGGCTGTGAAATAACGAAAAAAGTATTTTTTTATGCTACTTATGAAAAAAGAGCTAACATCGGCATTTAGAATACGGACTCCGATTCAGTGACCCAAAATACGTAAGAATTGACTAATCCGTTCCTTCGGAGATCCTAATTGTTGTATTTTTTAATTTTAGAAATAAAACAAGAGCTATCTGTGACGTTCTAAATTTATATTCGGATCCAGCGACCCAAAAATAAACTTTTTTTACACAATTTCCCTCGTGGTAATCTTATGGGGAACTTCAAGTAAATCTCGATCTACACCTTCAATGATACTCACAAGATAAAATAAATTAGAAAAGTCTAGTTGATTGGATGAACGAAGGGGTTGCCCGTAAATTTGTACCAGTACCGAAATACGACAATTTGAGTAGCGAAAGCTCTAACATCGAAGAGAAGGAAGGATATGGCGCTCTTATGGTTAGGGGTAGTTAAGACCGAATGGCGTGGTCAGCAGCGGTCTACCAGTCGTTTTTAATCCCATTGTGAACATGGCTTAATCGAGAAACCATTAAGCTGGTTTGCTGCGCGAGCTGGAATTTCTAAAGGGGTGGGGTCACTCAAAGGGGTAAAATTCACTTCGTTAGAGCACTTTAGCATTTAAGAAGAACAAGTTGTTCTCAAGATTCCGTATCCTCAAGAATTTCCCTTAGTACAACAATGCGAGAGTCAGGTTTAGTCAATTTTCACCTAATTTGGGTCGCTGAAACCAAATATGAAGTCGGAATTCCAAAATTAGCTCTAGTTTTCTTCCTAACCTCGATATTTCCCAACCCAAAGGAACGCTTTTTTCGTAATCTTTTGTGGTCAGAAAAGAAACAAGAGCTAAATACGAAATTTTGACTTGGGATTCGGATTTAGTGACCAAAAATACGTGAGAATTTACTAGCCTGATCCATCGAAACTCCTAATTTGTGTGTGTCACTGTGAAATCTACGAAAATAGAGTTTGTTTAGTTTACGTTATTTGAAGGTTAGAGCGAAAACAAGAAATCACTTCAGAATTCCGCATTTGTGTTCGGAATCAACGACCTGAAATAGGTAATAAATTGGCTAGTCTGCTCCGTCAGAACTAGAACTAATTTTGGAATTCTGACTTAGGGTTCGGATTCAGCAACCTAATATACGTAAAATGTAAATATTTCAGTCTGTTGGAATTCCTACTTTTTTGTGGGGCTGCTAAATGCATGAAAAACTTGATTTTTGAAATTAGGAAGAAAACAAAAGCGAACTTCGGAATTTCGAATTCTTCTTCGGATCAAGCGATCCAAAATACGGATTCAGCGATCCAAAATACGGGAGAACTGACTAGTTTGGTCCGTTCGATCTTAGACAAGTGCGAATCCTGAAAATGTGTTTGAGGGGCGATTGTGAAAATGGGTGGGGGCCGTCCGGATTAATTTAAAAGAACTTTTTAAATTGAATACAATGAGGTGATCCATTCCACTTTATTTATATTTTTCACTTATAGTGTTCAACTTTTAAAAAAATGAAAGCATATGTATATTTGGTTCGGGTTTTTCTGCTGTCTTACGCAGGGTACATTTTTGGTTAAAAAATTCATCTTTATAGGTGGACAATTTAACAAGTCGGTTGAAAGTTGAATTGCTCTATTAAAAATTATTTTTTTTTGGTTGAAGATTGCTAAATTTTTTTGAAAATTCCAATGTTTCATGGAAAAATTCAGCTATTTGATTGCAAATTTTTTAGTAGGAATTTTAATTATTTGACTAAAAATTAATGCATTTTGTTGAAAATTCTTATTGTTTGAGAGAAAATCAATTTTTTTGGTTTGAAAACTAACCTGTTTTAGTTGATGATTCGAGTATTTTGTTGAAAATTCGTGTTTTTGCTTAAATTAACTAATATTACATTTTTGGTTACGTCTGGAAATTTTGATCTTTGAAGATTAATTAATTTAGCGTAAAATTCATCTCTGGTTATAAATTAAACAAATTTATTGAAATTTCCCTTTTTTAGAATATAAATCAATGATTTAAACAAAAAATTTAACTTTTTAGTTGAAAATTAACGTTTTTGTTGAAACTTCCCTTTTTTGGGATAAAAATTAATTTTTTGAACTAGAAGTTATCTATTTGGTTCAAATCTTATGTATCTTGTTGAAAATTTCTGGTTGGGATTAAAAATTAATTTTGCTATCTATAATTTAACTACTATTTGTACAGAAAATTATTATTTTTTTGCCTTCAAAATTTAGCAACTTTGTTCCCAATCAACTTTCTATTTTATTTCATGAAATTTATTGAAAATTCATTTTAGTTTTAAAATTCGACTTTTTGGTTGAAAATTCATGTAATGTATTGATAATTCGTCTTTTATTTAGAAAAATTAATGTTTTTGGTTAAAAATTAAATTATTTGGTGAAAAATGTATTTTGTTGATAATAATTAGTCTTTTTATATTACAAAATATTGTTTTCAACCTATAATGAAACTATTTGTTTAGAGATTAAGTTTTTTTTTAAACTTAATATTTTCAGGTGGAAAATTCAACCTTTTTTGCATATTAAATTTTTTTTTCTTGCGAATTCAACAGTGTAGTTGGCCATAATTTTTTTTCAATTAAGAATTCATGTATTTTATAAACGACACCTCATTGTACAATGAAAAAATCGTTTAGATGAATTTCATCTTCAAAGTAAATATAGCTGTCCCACCTAAACATCTAGCTGTTTTAGCTAAATTTTCCAATCAACAAAATTTCTCGACAGCAAACTTTAGCTCAAACAGCCAGATATTTAGGTGACCCAGCTATATTTTCTTAGAAGACGAAATCCAGCCAAATCAGTGTTTTAGTGTAAGGGTAAAATTATTTTGGTTCTCCTTTAAATTCATATGGACTCGAAGGAGCCGCAAGTTTCAGCAATTACTGGCGCGATAAAACCGATTTTGTTGGAAGGTGCCCGGTTGGAAAATTTCTGGCAAGGGTGACGGAAGAGACGGCGCTTGGGTGGTGAAGGGTGGTAAAGGGGTAGAAAGAGAGCCCATTTCGTTTTGGAGGCCAGACAGGAGCTTGAAGCAGGAGCACTTAACTGCCCGCTCTACAATGGAGTCTTCCGCATTATAACGTTCAGTGTCTTGAGGCCTATTCAGAGAGACTCCAGGCTATTCTTTGCTATTGTCTGTCTTCGGCTGGTTATGCCTTCAACTGCCTCCTTATTGCCCCCGAGCGGCTCTATCCGGCACAGAAATCACTTCGATAGGGCCCAAGGAGAAAACCATTGAGGTCTTTAACGTTATCATCTAATTAGCCCTGGCTTTTATCGCCACATAAATAAGTTAAACACTGCTCAAATCTTTCCTCCTCATACTTCTCAGCTTTCCCTATTATCCAAAGAATAATAGATCAATCGGTTTCTTTTTTTTTTTTTTTCATTACAACGGACCAAGTTCTTAAGGGATCCCTCGAGGCAGATTTGAAAAATCCAGTTTTATTCACTTTGTTTAAACAAAAAGTAGAAAAACTGCTAACGATGTACTAGGAGATGTATTGTTATAAACAATTAATGCAGGTCATAAAACATTATTATTATTATTATTACACCATTAAGCCATTTCCCTTTCGGGGTAGGCGTGACTTACTCGGCAGGGGAAAGGAGTAGTGTGTATAAGGGATAGAGATTTTTCAGATTGATCCAGAATTCTTGTGCTATTTAAGTAAATAACACGTTCGTTCCGCAACACTGCTCCGACCCAGGTTGCTGATCAATC
>NC_046658.1:178231490-178242451 GCF_010883055.1 Belonocnema kinseyi
CCTGCTCTACCAATAACCTTCTTACCTTCATTTATTCGTCTATCTAATTCCTCATCTATCTTCCCGTCCCTAGTAAATAAGCTACCAAGGTATACGAACTTCAACTTGTTCAATAATTGTTTAAAACTATCTTTTCGTATGTTTCTCAGCTTTCCATATTATCCAAAGAATTATAATTCTTATTAATTCAATATTATTATAGGCTTTACCTAATAATTATTGATCGATCAATCGATTTCAATTTTTTTTATTACAACGAAACAAGTTCTTAACAGATCCCTCGAGGCAGATTTGAAAAAATCTCTTTTATTCACTTTGTTTAAACAAAAAGTAGAAAAACTGCTAACAATGTACTAGCAGATGTATTGTTATAAACAGTTAATGCAGTTTAAAAAATATAATTATTCAAACAAATCATTATCTTTTATAATCATCTTTTCTTATGCTTCTTGGCTTTCACTATTATCCAAAGGATGATAGATCAATCGATTTACAAAATTTCTTTTAATTACGACGGACCAAGTTCTTAAGAGATCCCTCGAGTCAAATTTGAAGAAATATCTTTTATTCACTTTGTTTAAACATAAGTTTTAAAACTGCCAACAATGCACTAGAAGATGTATTGTTATAAACAAGTAATGTATATCAAGAAACATAACTGTTTCAACAAGTTATTATCTTTTATAACTATCTTTTCTCATACTTCTCAGTCTTCCCTATTAACCAGAGAATTATAATTATTATTAATTAATTATGATTATATGCTTTACCTAATAATTAATGATCGATCAATCGATTTCAATTTTTTTTTTAATTACAACGGTCCAAGTTTTTAAGAGATCCTTCGAGTCAGATTTGAAGAAACATCTTTTGTTCACTTTGTTTAAACTTAAAGTTTAAAAACTGCTAAAAATGTACTAACAGATGTATTTCTATAAACAATTAATTCAGATAAAGAAATATAATAGTTTAAACAAATTATTATTGTCTATAACTATCTTTTCTTATGGTTCTCAGCTTTCCCAAATATCCAAAGAATTATAATTATTATAGGCTTTCCCTAATAATTGATGATAGATCGATCGATTTCAAATTTTTTTAAATTAAAGCGGACTAAGTTCTTCAAAGATCCCTCAAAACAGATTTGAAAAAATATTGATTTAAAATTTTTTAAATGAAAGCGAAAACATTCTTTAAAAAAAATCCCTTATGGAAAATTTGTAAAAAATGTCGCTCAGTTACATTGCATAAACATAAAGTGGAAGAAAATTGTAAAATTTGAGAGATTGTTGCTTTATTAACACGTAATTAGTGCAAAGTGTTCGATATTAGTGTTCATTCGATACTTAAACATCCGCTTGTAATAAATCATTAATATTTTACTTACATTGCTATTTTTATAAAAAGTAGTTATTAATAATTAATGCAGTTAAAATAACATAATTGTTCAAACAAATTATTATTGCTTATAACTATCTTTTCTTATGTTTCTGACAGGATGGCCGCTCGATCTGAAAACCGGGAAAAACCGGGAAATGACAGTAAATTTATTTTTTGACCAGAAATTTTACAAATTTTTAGAAAAAAAATTCTCCCAGTTTGGTTTTAACAGTTTCTTAAATAATTGGTTGAATGTTTATCTTTTTCAATAAAGATATAATTCAGTTTACAGTACGTAATTCGAAAATCTTTCACTCACAAAGTTTCCCTTTTGTATTTTAATTTTTAGCCATGCATTTATCATTTGAAGGATTTTAAAATACAGTTGCAAAAACTTAAACGAATTAAAAATCAGTAGCGTTTAAAATCGACAATTTTTAATCAAAACCGTTTTAGTTGATCAAAAGTGAATCTAAATTATAATTATATTTGAAATTGAAATATAAATTAAGGATTCAAAAGTGAATAATAATTGACTTTACAAGACGATCTTTCAATTGGAATTTTGAAATTCTTAGGGTTGTTAAATAAATGTAAAAGCTTGATTGAAACTTCATAGACTATTTTTAATTTTAAAATAACTTCAAAATAATATATTCATAATTAAAGAATTTTATATATTTTTAAAGTCGTTAATTATATATCCAATATTCAAATCATAACAAATAACTAAACATTCAACTTTTGCAAGGTCTGCAAAGATTTAAAATTAATAAAAAATTTGTAGTGATTTAAAATAATTTAAATAAAGTGTCTACATATACCAATAAAATCCGGCTATGTGTACCTAAATTTTGATGCAAATTGGCCACTGCCTTATTTAAAACAAAGTATAGATTTTTGCAGAATTCGAAAAAAAAATTTAGAAGCTTTTTAAGAATTTCGACAGGCGTCAAAAGAAGAGAAAACATTTTCTTAGAACTCCTAGGAAAATTGAAAATGACTTCTTATTTAAAGAAATAATCTTAAAATAATATTTAGAAAGATTTCTAAAATTTTCGAAATATTTTCCATTTTATAGGATGAAAAAAAATTTGGCAAGAATTCGAATCATTATAAAAGATATTTAGAAGTTCTGAAAAAATTTCTAAAATAATTGAAAATTTGAATACATGTAAAACCAAATGTAAATGTTTCAAGATTTTGAAATAAAACTTTGAAGCTTGGTCAGGATTTTAAAATTATTTAAAATGAAAATAATTAAAATTTTTAATTTATGAAGTATTCAGTTTATAACAGAAATTGAATCGTACAATTTTTAATATTTCTACCTTAAAATTTATTAAATAAATTTCCATCTCAGTTTTGATTACTTTAAATGCAAAATTATTTAGCGTTATAGTTCGAATTTGTTTATTTCAACTTTTCAAAAAAGGAAGCCGATTAAAAAAATGTCTGTTACTTACTTTATTTAAACAGAAAGTTAAATCAAATGGTAAAATTTCAGATGTTGTTGCTTTTATAACTCGTGATTAATTCAAAATGATCTATTTTAGGGTGTTGATAAATAAATATTTTCGAAACATAAATTGATATCTTATTTTAAACAAAAATTAACTTTCACTCACAGTTTTATTGTTATAAATAATGGATACAAAAAACTAACTTACTTCAACAATTTTAATGGTTCAAACAAATTGTCACTTATAATAATCTTTTCCCACAGTAATGCTAGGTAGTTTTGGTTTTTTCTGAAATTTTTAACTTATTTTCCTCTTTTTACTCAATAATGATATTAGTATTTTTATTAATAATAACTAGCGCCAAATTTGATGATTCTGAATTAAATGTACACCAAATCTCCCAAATTATTATTCCACTTCGTACTGTAGAAAATGATCTTGTTCCCATTTATGAAAAATGCTAACGCCCAAATAATTAAAATTGATTTCAAATTCAAAGGGGCAAACATCTAGGGACTTGACAGATTGTTAATTTCGTCGATTCCGGCTTCTCTCTTGAATTTATAAATTTCTCGAACCTCTAGTCTATAGGAATTCGAGTTGTTTCCAATGAATCGCCATTCTCGCGTCATGTCCTTCTAATTAACGTCACCGTTGTTTGAGGGTGCCAGGGCGACCTTTATCCACCGAGCCTCAATCTTGAACCCTTTCTCTCTGCTTCTCTTTTTCCTTTACTTTTGCGCTCGTTCACCCCTTTTTTAAATTTCTTCACCACGTTCCTCGGTGGCTTCTACTTTCTACCAGACGACGTTCAACGCGGATGAAGATTAATTCCTTTCGTCTTAATCGTATCAAAGTTTAATATCGAGTTTTTAGCTCTCAACCTGACATCAGCCCCAAACCGAGACCTGCATGCAGCCTAAACTTTTTACTTTTGCCCGAACCCACCTGTCGGCTAATTATATTTAATAATGTCTCTGCTATTTTTACCCGACTGTCAAACTTGGCACGAAAAGTGGCGATGGGTGCGACGAAGCATTTCAAAGAGGGTGAGAAGAAAGCTGAAAGGGGGTGTGAAGTGACAACCCTTTTTATTTAGGGCGTAACTTTTACAGTAAGCCTGAATAAATCCAATATTGCACCGAGATTCCCTGGAACGGTTTGCACTCAGGTTGAATGAATTCAACGCTTTTTCTATTAGTTCTCGAGAGCTCTGCCTAAGAGCTTAAAAAAGGATTAATTATTATTATTATTTGATTATTATACCATTAAACCAAATGTCTTTTGATGTAGTTGATTGAAGAATTTACGTGGGAAAATTTAGAATTATTGGTTACCTTATTGTCTGATCAATATCTCTAGCAATCAACCTAGGTGAAGAGTTGCACAAAGTCATAATGTGTCATAGATTATACAAAAGTAGGCAAGTTTACTGACAAGTTTAAAAGTTTATCCTCTAAGAAAAGCTCTCCACGTGGGACTATTAGTGTCCAAGGTTTTTGGTTTCAGGCCAATTTTTATTCAACTAATTCTAACTTTTTGAAGTGGTAACTTCTTATGGCACAATGTGACCCCGCAAAATCGAGGAACGTTACCGGTAACGGTAACGCTTCTAGGGTAACGTTTCGTCTTCTCAATCTCTCCTTCACTTCTGCCACTGACTGATTTTTTAAATCCCTTTCCCTCTCTATCTCTCCTTCGCTTCTTCCACTTATCCTCTTCTCGTCACTTTTTTCTCTCTGGTTCTCCCCCTTTCCTCTCTCTCTCTCGGTCTATTTTTCTCTCTCCCTTCTCTCTCTCTCCTTCTTTCTCTTTATCCGTCGCTCTCATACTCATACTAAGGCTCTGACAGTGTTAGCAGTGTATAGCGGCATGCGCTCATATAAATAATAGTATATAGCGGCATGCGCTCTTCTTGAAGGCTATGGTTCGTACACGTGCGTGAATTCATTTGCGATTTTTTGTGTGATTACTAAAGTGTTATATAATTATTGAGTGTATTTAAACTATTTTTTATTTTGAAAGAGTTCTAAAAAACTCCTTCAATTTACATCGTCTGAAGTCATCACTTCTGATGAGCACTCTATGACGGCTTACGTTATTGTTTTCTTCTGGTTTAAAATTTAACTATACTTGGTTATAAATTTAATTATTTGGTTTTAAACTCAGCTTTTTTTAAGTCATTTTTCATGAAACAAAAATTTTTGTCAAAAATTCATATTTTCCGGTTTAAAATTCAACTACTTTGTAGAAAATTCGTCTTTTTGGTATAAAATTGATCTTTTTGGCTTAAAATTCACCTTTTTGTTTGAAAATTCCTCTATTTTGGTAGAAACGTAATTCTTTTGGTTCAAAATATATTCCGCGATTGAAAATCTATTTTTGTTGAAGATTCAACTATTTTGTTATAAATCCGTCTTTTTTGGTTGAAAATTGAACTATTTTGTAGAAAATTCTTCTTTTTGTTGTTGAAAATTCAACTATATTTGGTTACAAATTTAATTATTTTATTCTAAACTCAACTTTTTGTAAAAAATATTTTTTTATGAAACGAAAATTTTAGTTGAAAATTCATATTATCCAGTGTAAAATTTAACTACTTTGTAGAAAATTCGTATTTTTTAGTAGAAACTTCATTTTCTTGATTCGAAGTTCATGTTTTTGTGAAAAATTCATCTATTTTGGTAAAAACTGAATTCCTTTGTTTCAAAATGTTATGGCGTGATTGAAAGTTCATCTATTTTTCTTGAAGATTTGACTTTTTTTATAAATCGGTCTTTATTGGTTGAAAATTTAACTATTGTGTGGTTGAAAATTAATTTTTTTTGGATGAGAATTCACCTATTTTGTTGAAGACGCGTCGTTCTTGATCGAAAATTAATCTTCTTTCTTAACAATTTTTTTGTAAATTAATATTTTTCATTTCAAAATTGAACTATTTAGTTGAAAATGGATCTATTTGATTCAAATTGAGTGCATTTTGTTAAAGTTTTTTTCGGTTAAAAATGATTTTTGAAGCTTGAACTGTAACTATTCAAGTTTTGATTGAAAATTAAACTATTTGTTTAAAAAATCGTGTCTCTTGTAAATTAGTCAGTTTGGGAGAAAATTAATCTTCATATGGAATTTGAATTGTTTTTAAATTGAATTTTTTTCGCTTTGAAGTGTGTATGTCTATTATATAGTTATATATCTCAACTACTTTCAACAATTTTAGTAAATAATTAGTTGCCAATAAGTAATTTCCATCACCTTTATAATTTTTTTAAAATGAAAATAATATTATTATATATTTTTCAATGAGATTTGCTCAGAGAAATTATTTTCTTTTATGTTAAAAAATATAAAATAACTAAAAGTATTTGTTTGTAAAAGCCATTTAAAATAATCGTCAACTTTATAGATTACTGGTTCCCTTTCCTTATTGCTAAATCATTAGAGAAACAAAAACATCTTTTAATCCTTTTTTGGTTTTCAAAAGTGATAAAATTAATTAACAACATTTTTTAGTATTCCGGGGAACACTAAAAAATTTGTATCGATTTCAAGGCAAGCTTGTCACGTACATTTTTGTTGAAACGGTGTTACACAATCGTCTCATGAAGAAATATCAACTGCTTATAAATCTCTGATAAAAGCAAAAAAAATAATAATAATGAAGAATAGTATACTCTTTGCTAAACTCTGTGGAAATCTGCTTTATGAATTAATACCTCCTCAAAACGAAAATACAAAAATGGAGAGGAAAAAGCAAGAGCCAAACTGATGGTAAATCCGGGAAGCGTTGTTCTCGCTGCACTCCTTACACGATATCCCGGATAAGCGCGCTTACAAGCTCGCTCGTTATTATATTTTTCTCTCCACACTCCACTTGTTATTGTATTTTCGAATTCCCTTCCATAATAAAACTTGGTCCATGCCCGCTATTCTTCAATGAGACACATTAATCCAACACTCTTTGTACAGTTTTACAATTCACTTTCGCGTAAATAACGTGATCTCGGACTCCCCGGACATGAATTGTTACGTGATGTAATTGAAAGCACCTATTTTTGTGAAAGGAAAAAAATTAGTTGAAAAAAGTGTTTCGTAGCTTATTAAAATGTGAATTAAGTATTTCCAACAGCCCACTTACTCCCCCCTCCCTACATTCCTCTGCCTACACTATCCTCCCCTACATTCCTATACTTCCCCTCTCCGTCCACTCACATTTTTTTCCCTTCTATCATTTTCCACATTTCTCCTACTTTCCTGATCCCTAATTCTCCCAGCGTCCCCTACTTCTCCTACCCTTACTCCTTCTAGTTCCCCTCTCCTCATTTCCCGTCACTTCTCCTTCTCTCCACATTCCACTTGTTACTGTATTTCCGAATTTCCTTCCCTAATAAAGGTTGTTCGATGTTCTTATTATTCAATGAGACGCATTAGTGCAACAATCTTTGTGCAGTTTTACTGCTGTGAAGGAAAAAAAATCATTAAAAAAGTGGTTCATAGCCTATTAAGATCGTAATTAAATCGTTCAAGCCTCCCGGTCCGATACTTTTCCATCCCTACTGCCCGTAAATTCTTCTCGTTCTCCTATTCTCTCCTATTTTTTGTACCAACACGTCAACCTTCCCTGCCTTTCCCTTCCGCAACTACTTCCTTGTCTAATAAAAAAATAGTAAAAAAAGAAACGTTACATAGCCCATTGAGACGCTAATTAAGTCGTGAAAACCTACAGTTTTTCTACTTACCATCACCTACTCCACTTACATTCGTCTACTTCACCTCCTCGCATTTCAAAATTTGCTAACCTTCCCTTTTTTCATTTGCTTCCTCCTCCCCTGATTTCCTCTACCCACTCCTTTCTCCTCAATTTCCACACTTTACCTTTTATTTTCACCCAGTTTTGCTACTTTTCATCCTCTGATTTTCCCTCACATCCGCTACTTTCCCTTTCTCCTGTCGCTTATCCCTAATTCTCCCTTCCCGCCCCTCACTTCCCTTCCATTTTTCTACTTCCTTATCCCCATTTACCATACTTTCGCTCCCTTCAATTCCCCGTCTTCGCCACTACCATTTTTCTTCTCACTTCTACTTACTGGACCGTGATTTCTCCTACTTCCACTCCCCCAATTTGCCCTCACTTCTCCTACTTCCCCTTTTTCAATTTTCTCTTACTTTCAGTATTTTCCCTCGCTTTCCTGCCTGAAAAAAGTAATTGAAAATATATATTCTTTCGCTTTAAATAAAGTACAAGAAAGAATTTTTTAAATAATTAATTTAGGCTTATCATTACAAAAAAAACTTCTTAAAAATGTATACTGACACGGTGGCTATTAATCTGGAAAACCTGGAATTTTCAGAGAATTCTTATCTACCTGGTAAAACATGAAAATGTCAGGTAATTTTATTGGAGACAGGAAATTTTTCCAAGCGGGTGCTTAGTTTTTGTTTAATTGTAATACAAAATGAAATAACTTTTTTTATTTGTAATATTAGCTATTTTGCTTGATTTAACTGTTTGGTTAAAATTTCGCTTCTTTTATGGTTGAAAATTAATTTTTGTATTGAAAATTCAACTATTTGGTTGAAAAGTCATTTACTTTATTGAATGTTCGTCCTTTTTGGTAGAAAATTAATCTTATAAATTGAAAATTTATACTATTGCTTAAATATTCAACAGTTTGGTTGCATTTTTCTTTCTTTCGTTATTGAAACATCTTTTTAAAGACTCCTAATTTAAATTGCAAATTAATCTCTTTTGTTGAGAATGTAACTCTAGTTGAAAACTAATTTTCTGATTAAGAATTTAACTATTTTGTATAAAATTAACCTTTAATCTCTTTTCTAAAAAAATCTGTTTTTTTGACTGATATCTCAATCGTTAATCTTTTTTATTTGAAAAGTCAACTACTACAGATGAAGATTCATCATTTCGATTGAAAATTGAACAGAATTTTTTTTTAAATCAAAATTAATTTTTAAATCGAAAATTTGACTAAACTAGTTAATTATTACATAATTTTAGTTGAAAATTCATCTCTTTGGTTGCAGATCAATTTTTTAACTGAAAAAATTTGACGATTCAGTTCTTGCTTGATTCATACATTTTTCTTGAAAATGGAATTATTTTGTTAAGAATTTTGTTGTTGTTAGAAATTAAGGGTTTTAAATTAATAATTTAACTATTTTATTTTGTGTTAAAAATTTATCTTTTCCAGTTGAAAAAGTAATTATTCGATTAAAAATACATTTATTTTGTTGAATATTTGGCCTTTTTATATAAAATTCTTTTGATTGATTTGATTCAAAGCCATTTTGTTTGAGTTAAAGGAACTTTATTTCCTGTTTTCACTGGCTACATAATTTTAATTTTTAATTCCCTTATTATTTTTAACTTTTATAACAATCAAACCAGGAATTCATAGAGAACGGTATTTACTTTTTTAAATTTTGTTTGATAGATATTCTCACGGGGAGTATCCTTTAACGAGATGAAATATTATTAATCCGACACAATATTTTTCAGATATTTTTTGCGGTTCAGTTAAATTCGATTGATAGAAACTTTTTAGAGATGCTTGTATAAATTTTTTCAATACCTAATATAATGTATAAAAAATTATAATTATTATATTATTATTGAGCTGCATTATTTCTATTCTTTTCAGTATATTTTAATAAAAGATTTTTTAAAAACTAATTTTGTTGTTATTAAAAAGAAATCGGTGTGCGTAAGCAAAGAAAATCTGAAATAGAACATTGACCCTGTGTATTTAATGTTTAAGTGTGGCCGTGCGCTCTCAAAGACCGCACAGTGTGTACTAATCGATTTTAATTGTAATAGGGGTTTTAGAAAAGGCTGCACTTCTATAATCCACATTTGACCTTAAATTTCTTGACGCCGCCTACACGTTGATGCGAAAAATCGGCTTCTCAGAGTATCTGGTATCGTAAACGATGAGAGTTTGGCGAAAAAAGGAACTCCGAGGGAAAAAAAGGGATCCTCGGCCCATAAGTCTCCTGGTTCGCCGCATCCTCTTTTCGTTTTCTACCCTTCGGCCGAAGCGAAGGCGGGAGTGAATCACCCTATGGGGTTGTACACGAGTCTAGGCGGTAAATATCAGGCTGCAGGCACACAATAGGCTTGCACAAAAGGAGCCAGAGGTCTCTTACTCTGGCTACACACAATTTTGAGGAGGCCGGATGTGTGTATCGTGCGCTAAATTTTTAAGCGTTACTAATTAAAAGGCTAGTTAAACAAAGCATGCCATTGCCCGAGGGGCGTCTGTTTGAGCTGAACTGGCTCTCCCGGGGGGGGGGGGGGGATTTGCCCCGATTCCTCTATTCCTTTTCTTCAACTCTTCTCCCCCTCAAAACGAATCGCAGAAAATTTCTAAATGAAAAATAATTACTATAAGATCTGTCAAATTACGTACGCGTCACATTTCAGAATGACGCAATGCACCGTACAAAGAATTTGCATTAAATTTGGGTAAAAACCAGGACTTTTTAAGTTCGGAAATCATTGTTATGATTCGGAAAATGTTTGGCGATGAGTCTATAAGTGATATTTAAATTAAAGAATCGTTTGAGCCCACGATGCTCTTTCATCGCAGCTTATTCAGAAATCTATGGCCAAGCACGGTCTTACACAACTCTGGGTTCGAAGGGGATCTTATTACAATTCACTAGAAACATTTTATTTTTGAATTTTCTGTATGGGATAACCAACCGTTGTATATAATTCTGCTTATCATATTGTTTTGAAAATTAATTTTTTGCGAAATTTTTCTTTAAATTAACCTAGTTCCGAGTCCAAATTCTGGAATATGTACAATAATTCCTAAGACAAACAGAAAATGTTTTAAAATATGGTAAATTTTCAAACAAAAATTAAATAAATAAATTTTTTGTGAAAAATATTAATTTTCAACCCAAAAAAAAACAAATTAAAAAAAAGTTAAATATGTAACCACCAAAGAGATGAATTTTCAACAAACCATCTAATTTTCAACTAAATCGTAACCGGAAATTTTATTATTATTACACCATTAAGCCATTTCCCTTTCGGGGTAGGCGTGACTCACTCGGCAGGGGAAAGGAGTAGTGTGTGGATGGGATAGAGATTTT
>NC_046658.1:178242551-178331282 GCF_010883055.1 Belonocnema kinseyi
AATTATTCTTTCCCCATGTTCGTAGATGTTTATTGTGTCATTTAAAGTGTCCCAGAAGGCGTCTTTCACTTCTCTAGGATCACTATCAACCGGCGCGTAGCAGGCCGGGAAAAACCGGGAAATGGCATTATATTAATTTTTTGACCTGAAATTTTGCAAATTTAAAAAAATCTGTCAAACTGTGATTTCAAACTTTTTAAAATAATTATTTAAACTGTTATCTTTTTAAATTATTATTTAAGAAATATAAATGAGATTAAAATAAAATTTAAAATCCTATTTAACTTCCAATAATCAAGTTAATGTGAAAAGTTACTGAAAATAAATCCAGAATCTAACGACCAAATTTGGAAAACCACCATAAAATGTTTCTATTGCAATCTGAAAAAAAATTTCTTCTAAAAAATAAAGTAAAAAATTCGCTTTCCATTTGGACAAAAATAAAAAAGGATAATTGATTTTACAAGGCGATTTGGAATCAGTTAACAATTTTAGAGTTTCCAGATTCTGACGTTAAGGCTCAGGCTGTTTTAAATGGAAAGTCTTATTAGTTAATCAAATGTAACCCGGCTGAAACTTTATAAACTATCTTCAATTGCAAAATAACTTCAAAATAATTTGTTAATAATTTAAAAGCTTTTATTTAATTTCCAATATTATTTCAGTTAAAAATATTCCATTTTTAAAACAATTGCTTAATATTTAGAAATATCTGACTTTTCATTTATTATCAGTAATTATAAATTAAATATTAAAAACTAAACAAAAATACTAATCTTAGAATGTTACAATGTTAATTGCTCTATTAAAAAACATGCATTTGTAAGTCAAATTGTTAAATTGTTAAATTGAAAAAAAAAATTAATTAAAAATTTTAAATGATTTAAAATAATTTGAACGAAGTGTCTATGTGAACTGACATAATTCTGTTATTCGTAGCAAATTTTCGTTTTTTACATCCCACGGCCTAATTTAAAATAAAATGTAGATTTTAGCAGATTTTGAACAAAAAATGATAAGCTTTTTAAGTATTTTGAAAGGCTTCAGAAGAATACAAAAATTGCCTAGGAAAATCAAAAATGATTTTTTATTTTCAAAAGCTAATTTCAAGTGAATATATCAAAAGATTTAGAAAAATGTATAAAAGAATCAAAAATTAATGTGGAAGATGTTAAGGCAATTTTTTTAATTTAGCAGAATTGAAAAAAATTTAATATACACAAATATCAGTTAATTAAAGTGATAAATATTCAACTGGACTAGCTAAATTGTTTTAAAAAAACAAACATTTTCTACCAGAAAAGCGAATTTTTAAGAAAAGACATGAATTTTTAATTTTAAAAGATCCAATAAATAATTAAGTTTTAAACTAAAAAAAAAAAACATTTTCCAACAATAATAGAAATTTAAAAGTTTCATTTAAAAAAGATGATTAAAAAAAATCAACAAAATACTTGAATTTTCGTCCAACGAGATAAATATTCAAATAAAGAGATTAATCTTCCCACCCCAAAACGAACAATTTTCATCAAAATAGTTGAATGCATTACCAAAAAAATTCTTTATTCATTCACGAAAATTTTTTTAACCAAATAGTGGAATTTTCATTTAAAAAAGATACATTTTAACAAAATAGTTCAATTATTAAGCAATCATTTGCATTTTTCAACAAAAAGATGTCAGAAAAGAGAGAAAAAAATGTCAACCATGTCGTCGAATTTTTAAGCTAAATAACCTAATTTTTTGCAAAAGATTAAATTTTGAACCCGAAAATACGAATTTTTCCACAAAAATGTTCATTTTTAATCGAATAGTTACACTTTCTACCGCAAAGTTTTTATTATTAACCCAAAAAGACGAATTTTCATTTTAAAAAAAAATGGTTAATTCCACAGTGGAGAAAAATTCCAATTTTCCTCTATTGGGCAAGAAACTAATCTTTAACTTTGCACATCAAAAAACTGCTATCGACTTCAACAAAATGTCTGAAAATAAATAATTACTCTAATTTTTCATCTTAAAAGATTTTACGAAAAAATAAATAACCTCGTAAACATTGGCAGTAAACATTTTGCTACATCAATATAATTTTTTTTTGGCTCGGAAAGTTTCTCTCCGTATTATAGGAATAAATAGCTTTATTTGCTCTTACGATGATCCAGAAGGATCAAGAATAGAACTCTTTGCTGTGAGCTGCTGGCTCTGGAACTTATATTTTTTTGGATCTCTTCGCTTGCACCCTTCACTCTTCGCTGGGGAAAAGAGACTTTTGCCATTATTCGTCAGAAATAGTTTTGTTATCGAGAGAAGTGTTCCATCCGATCGTAAATTGGGAATACCCCGATATTGCTCGTTGTACAAGATTCGAAAGAAAAACAAGACCGTTTCTGACTGATCTTTTAGTGCTTCTATGTCATACTCTGAGGAAATTAAGATAACCTTCGATGTAAGAAAAGCAATCCGAAACCTTTCTAATAAATAAAAATCTTTCCATGGTGGATCTTAGCAATAAAAAGGCTGCTAAATTGAGAAAATAGTTTAGTCTTCTGATCCTCAAATAAAAACTAAATTTGTTTAACAGGTAGCTGGTCGACTTGAAATTGACGTTTTGTGAATTGAAAAAGATCTACACTCGTCTCTATATCTACATTGATCGATGGTAACTATCTCTGATGATAATACAGATTCCTTTTAAATTACTCCTATCATAAATGTAACACCTGGCTTGAGATAGCGTATATTTCTGAATCAATCGGAAATTCTATAGTTCAATTCCCAATAGAGCGACGAGAGTAGATCTTTTTCAGAAAAAAATTTAATTAAAGAATGTTTCAAATTTATTTTCCATCTAGTATAAAAATGAAATTAAGTATTTTCTGTTATTTAAAGAGTTAACTTGATCGATAGGTTTTGTTTTCTATTCTCATGGTGGTGAAATAGACTTCTATACCGATTAATGGTAATCGTCTCTAATGATAATACAGATTTCTTTTCAATAAGATTTTCCTGTTTGGTCCGCGATTTTCAATTTCTCAATTTTGACCACTGATTTTTCATCAGGGACCTAAAAAACCCCCTAGCACTGACTGTGATTCAAATGATACAACTTTTTACATGTTGGTCGCCATATTGGATCCGTCATTTTGAAGTTCATAATTTTTAAGATCAGATTCGGAATCGGCGATCAAAAAAATTAGGGGATACCGAGTTTTATCAAAATCCATTGAGTTTTGTGGGAATTATTCAAAGTGCTGTCTTAGCCAGTTAACAGGTTAAGAAGGAATGCAATTTGGTATGAGTTTCTTTTGACCTAAAAAGAGTTCTAAAATATGCGGGATACGGGAAAAAGTTGGAAATAAAAGTTTTCCTTCTCGAGGATATCTACAAAAATTTCCTTCCCAATTTGCAATATTTTGAACCATTTTTAATGTATTTCTAACATTTTTTTCGCTATGTAGTTTTAGTATTCCTTTCTGATTACTTTGAAAAAGTCCACATTTTCAAGGACTGAAAAATTTAATTTTTATGGATGTATTATAAACCACATAATCATTTTAGGTAGAAAAAGAGCTAAATTTTCCATTGGTCTTTTATAAATTTCACTGTTTTTTTTATAATGGGACGGAAGAGATTGAAAGATCTTATGTGATAAAAAGTCTTACAAAAGAAAATTTTTATTAGCATTTCCAGAAAATAAATGAAATTCTCAACAAATAGTTCATTTTCAAACCAAAAAGATCAATTTTCATCCCAGAAAATTAATTTTCTACAAAGAATAAAAAAATGTCAACGAAAGACATTAATTTTGAACCAAATAGTTGAACTTTCAATTAAACAAGCTACATTTTCGACCAGCAATGAAATAGATTAATTTTATCTTCAAGAAATTAATTTTCAACTAAAAAGAAAAGAATTTTCAACAAAATAATATATTTAAGCAAAATAATAAAATTTTAAACCAAACAAGACGAAATTTTAAGTGAATGAATTTTCCAACCACATAGTTGAGTTTTCAACTATAAAGAATAACTTACATCAAAAATAAAGAACTTAAACTTTCATTAAAAAAAATCAATTGCGAACCAATAAAAGTCAATTTTAAACCAATAAAATAATTGTTCAACTAAAAAAATAAAGTTTAAATTAAAATAATGAATCTTTTTTATCAAAAAATTAACTTTTAAGCAAGAATATTAGTTTTCTACCAGAGAATATGAATATTCAACAAAATTCATGAATTTCCAACGAAATAGTTGAGAAAGAATCAATATTTAACCAAAAATTAAATTTTTAAATTTTCGATTGACAAAATTTTGACAAAATAGTTATATTTTTAACGAAAAGAATTCATTTTTAATTTAATTCGTAAATCTTTAACCAAACAATATTAACTTTCAACCAAGAATGTTAATTTTCTGCCAAACAATACAATTGCTAAACAAAATATGTGAGTTTACAATCAAATAGTAGAAATAAAATACATTTTCACCGACAATTTAATAGTTAAATTGTTCGTAAAAAATTGATTTAGAGAAAAAAATGAATTCTTAAAAAAATAGTTTAATTTTCCATCCAAGAAATAAATTTTCAATTGAAATGATGAATGTTTAAAAAAAAATTTTTCAGGAAATTTTACACAATTATTATTGTTTTCAGCAAAAGAAATTATTTGTAAATCAAAATGATGAATCTTTAATAAATTAATTAATTTTCAACCAAGAATATTCAATTTCTACCAAAAAATACGAATATTCAACAAAATACGTGAATTTCCTACCAAATAGTTGAAAGAAAATAAATGTTTACTAGCAATGAAATATTCAAATTTTTAGTTGAAAATTATCTTTAAAAAATCAAGAATTCTAAAAAAAATAGTTAAATTTTCCACCTAAGAAGTTAGTTTTCAAATTTAATCGAAACCCCTTAAAACGTTTATAGATAACCTCTTAATCAATATTTATTATTCCTAGCCATCAGAAAATGTTAATTAAAAAAATTATCTATATCATTAACCAAAATAACTAAGTGATTAAAGAAGAGGATAATTATTGCAATGAGAGACTGGTCTTTAAAGGCATCAATTAACCCCATTTGGTCCCGAAGAACATCGAGCCCGAAGGGTGGGCAAACCACTGAGAGTACCGTCTTACGAAGATAAAGTGAAGTTAGGACGAGACTGAAAGTGAAGTGAGGGTCATGTATGGTATAAAAGTTCTTATACGGGAAGCATAAGGCCAAAACACTTCGAAACCCCTAGGCTAGGGTTCATAACCTAGGGGCCAATCTTGTACGGATGTCACAACTAGCCAAGCTAAAATCACTAAGCTAACTACTTTGGACCAGCGAGGCTTGTCTTCCTCTTAACCCTTTCCTTCGCCGCACTTACTCTCCTTATACGATTACCAGCGCACCACCATCCCTTTCCTACGCATTTAATTAAGCTAAGAGTCCCGGGCGTCGCGGTCCAGGGCGGCTATACGATTTTCAAGCAACTTTAGATTTGAACGACTCGCTCGTCAGGCGTTAAGAACCAGGAAATTGCCAAGGACTTGATTGTCTTGCACTCCCCAGTAAAAAACTTATACTCTTCTTTATTTATGTGTTCCCTTAGGGTCTTGTATAACCTCAGTTCCTTTACATTTTTATTACGCATCGTGCATCACTCATTACCTAATTATCTTAATAACTAATCTTACTTATTCTGTCATTTTTCTCCTGCTTCCTTTCCAACGCATGCTTACCTCTCTCTCTTCCCCACACTATCTCATTCTGCTTCAGTTTCTCTAGCTTCTTCTACCTTCTTTATCAACTCTTTACACAATTCTTCCTTGGCTAAATTTTTCTTCATATTCTCGTCCTGTTCCCTCTTCTCTAAAAACTCCCTCCTCCAAGAGATGGCCAAATACTTTGCCTTGCACTCTCCACTGAAAAAGTTCTACTCTTTATTTGTTAAGTGCTCCCTTTTGGCTTATACAACCTCTGTTCCTTTACATATTTATTACATCCCCTACATCACTCATTACCTACTTATCTTAATAAACTAATCTATTTTATTATTTGCTTTTCCCTCTTTCTTTCTCACTCGTGCTTTCTTTTATCTCTCCCTCACACTCTTTGATTATTCTTCAATTTCTCTAGTTTCTTCTACCTTCTTCATTCACCCCTCACCTAATTCTTCCTACGCTACAATTTTCTTCATATTCTCTTGCTTTCCATTCTCCTTCTAATATCTCTCCTCTAAGAGATTGCTAAGGACTTGATTGTCTTGCACTCTCCACTAAAAAACGTATACTCTTCATTATTTATGTGGTCCCTTAGGGCTTGTGTAACGTCCACTCCTTTACATCTTTATTACATCTTCTACATCACTTGTTACTCAATTATCTTAATAACTAAATTAATGTACTCTCTGCTTTACCTCCTTCTTTCTGTCCCACTAGTGCTTTTCATTCTCTCCCTCTCCCGCATTAGTTAATTCTTCTTTAGCTTTTCTAGTTTCTACTATCTTCTTTATTCACTTTTCACTCAGTTCTTTCGCCCCTGATACTTTCTTCATATTCTCTTATTCTCCCCTCTCCTCCTAAAAGTGCTCTTCTGCAAGAGATTTACACGGCCTCCGCTTTTTTACATCTTTTTTACGTATCATACATCACTTATTACCTAATTAGCTTAATAACTAATCTAACTTATTCACTTTTTCTCCTCCTTCCTTTCCCACTCGTGCTTTCCTTTCTCTCTCTCCCGCACTCTCCAATTTTTCTCTAATTCTTTCAGCTTCATCTACCTTCTTCATCCACTTCTCACCTAATTCCTCCTCTCCTGGATTTTTTTTTATATTCTCTTGCTAACTCCTCTCCTCCTTTCTTCTGATTAAACTATTCGATGAGTTCTGCCACTTCTCTAACCATTCAAATACTCTGAATTTTCCCTTCTTCTTCTTCTTCTTCTTCTTCTTCTCCTAATACACTTATTTGTATACTTCGTTTCTCAGTCTCGATCTAGCTATTTTTGGCCATTCTTTTTCCCCACGTCATCTTTCTCATTTTCAATCTATCTATTATTGATTTTCTTCATCAATATTTATCGCTTTGAAAAACTTTTACTCAGCCTGATCAAAAGAATTTTTTTATAGTTTCATTTTTTAATTAAATTTGTTAACATTCTGTTAGGTATTTAGATTGAAGTTTTGAAAATAGGATCATTAATAATTCAAACGAACTGAAATTATATTATTTTTAATTAAAAGCGTTCAAACTTAACTAATTAAAATTTTTTAACTTTTTAATTTAAACAATTTTTTATTCGAAATGTTTCAAATTTGCTCCTTTAAATTAAATTCAATAGTTTCTTTTATTAAAATCAATTTTTTCTAGATGAAATATTTACTGTTAAATTTTTTATAAATTCCTTTTTGTGTATACCTTGGTTGAAGGTTGAACCAATCTGTTAAAAAATTTTTTTTTTAATTCAATATGTAACTTTTCATTTTTTGTCTGAAAACTCGTCCTTTTTATTTACAATTAATTTTTTGGTGAATAGCAATTTTTTTACGTTGATATTTCAACAATTTTTTGAAAATTTATGTAGTTTGTTTAGAATTCATTTTTTGGTTCAAAATTCCACTAATTGGTTGAAAATTTAATTATTTTGTTTGAAAATTATTTCTTTGTTATCGTTGAAATATTATTTTTTTAATGAACTTTTGCTTATTGAGAATTTAAATATTTTGTTGTAAATTCAAAAGTTTTATTAGAAAATTACTTTTTTTAGTTTAAAATTCGTCTTTTTGATAAAAAAAATAATCTGTTTTATTTTAAATAACCTCTTGTATCGTTAAAAATGCAACTGTTTGGCTGAAAATGTTTTTTTTTTCAATTTATATTTTCGGGTTAATAACTTAAACGTCTTTACCGAAAACTCAACTGTTGTTTTAAATGCTTAACAATTTGGATGAGCTTTTTTTCTTTTTTGACCAAAAAATCTTTATTTGTTGAAAATTTATCTTTTTGGTTGGAAAATTTATCATTTTAGTTGAAAATTAATCTCTTAGGTGAAAATATTATTATCTGGTTGGATATTATTTTTTTCTTTTAATTAAAAATCCAACTTTCATTTTTTGTTGAAAATTCATCTTTTTTTTTTGTTTGAAAATTCAAATGTCATCTAAGTTTAATTATTTGGTTGAAAATGCAATTTTTTTGGGCAGAACTTTAAACTTTGTTCTTTAGTTAAAAATATAACTATTTCGTTTAAAACAAAAATATTCTTTTTGTATATTTAAATACTTTTTGGCAAATTCAAGTATTTTTTTTGTAAATTCAAATATTTTGTAAGTAATTTACCGTTTTTGGTTTGAATTTTTTTCAGTTAGAAATGCAACTGCTTGGTTAAAAAAGAATTTTGTTGTTTAAAATTCATATTTTTGATTAATAAAATCATCTTCTATACCAAAAATGTATTTTTTAACCGAAAAATCTATATTTGTCGACAATTGTCATTTGGTTGGAAAGTTCATTTCTTTGGTTACAAATTTTACTCTTTATCTCAGTTAAAAATTTACTTATTTGAAAGAAAATTAATATTTTTTTATAGAAAATCAATCTTATTGGTTGAAAATTAATCTATTCGGTTCAACGTTGATGTATTTTATTGATAATCTCTTCTTTTATAAAAAATTAACCTTTTTAGTTGACAAATCATCATTTGGGATGAACATTCATCTATTTACTCTCCACCTCTTATGTAAAAAGCTCATCTCTTTGACTAAAAAATATATCATTTAAAATAAAAAAATTGTCTTTATTGACTAAAAAATCTTTTTTTCTCGAAAATTCTTCTTTGGTTGAAAAATCCGTATGAACCTAAACAAAGGATGGTACGTGGTCAAAAATTTCAGAATTTAAACAAATTTAATTTCAACAAGAATCGTATAATCCATCCTATAGAGGTTGTAGAAAGGATTATAACACTCTTGCTTTATGGGGAAAGAAATCAACGCAAAGGGACATAAAGTGAACCCTTAAAGATGGTAGTGGAGGTAGGGGGGAGGGGGTGGTCTCTTCGGGAAACTTAAACATCACGGCACTGCAGTATGTTACTAAATGATCCAACCCGCAGCTATTATCCACCCCTTACCCCCAATTTCCCATGTTCTCCCATGGAATACGCAATTTAATACTCAACCAATTACATATACGAAATCTTGTTAGCCTTGGTTATACGGCCCGGGATACCTAGTGGAGCCGGGGGTTGAGGGGGGTCGAGGGAGGTTGAATGTGAGGAGTCTGACACCCGAGGCATTCTTCGAGGGTGTCTTGGAGACAGCATGGAAGGGGGTAATAGAGAAGCGTGCAAGGGGGTCATTTGGGGGTGCTACTAGGAGTAGCAGACATACAAACTTGCACAATTATGATCCCCGATTACAACTATAAAATGCGATATTGTTCCTTCTTCCCCTTTCCACTTCCTCTTTCTGCCCCCTGCTACCAAGAACAGAATCTCGAGACGCGGTATTAAAACGCTGTGCTGAGCGGATTAGCGCCTGCTGCTGCTGCTGCTGCTGCTACTGCCTGGCAAACACTTGAGCAAAATGTCTCGATTCTTGTCTATTTCGGTTTATTCGAAATATCAGAATTAGAATGGATTTGGAAATTAATTGCAGGGTTAGGATTCACCATACCATAAACCCTAAAGTAACGTGGCACAAAATTCTCTTAAAACTGCCGAAATAGGTTAATTTTTCAAGAAAATAGGGGAATAATAAGAGTGTAGAATGTTTTGAATAAAGTACAGTGAAACCCTTCAATAGCCCTCCATTCTGTAGCCCTTCCGAGAATTGACGCTGCGCCGCAGGTATGTATAAAAGGAGCTGCGCAGGGTGCGCGGGATCTGCGGTTGTTACTCAGGCGTGAACAAACAAAAGCGGAGCGGACTATAATAAGTTAGTTCTCACCCACCGTCAGCCACAAAATCGGCGCTATAGAAGAGTTTCACTGTAATTTAAATACAACATCTGTGACGTGGATCGAAGAAAGCAGCCTTTGGGCCAAAAACTAGTTTACAAAAGCGGATCAAAGTGAAAGGAAGAAGGACAGGTAGTAAATCAATAAAAGTAGGAAAATCGATTTGTCGGTATGAAAATTGGGTTTTCCGTTCCACGTCACATATATCTGTATTATTTTCAAACCATAAAGAAAAAATTTTAACACCAAAATGATATTTTAATTAAAAAGTTGCATTAAATTTTTGGCGACAAGAAAATGTTTTAATTTAAAATAATAAATAGTTGTATTCAACAAACAAACCAAATTTTTAAAAACTCAAAACCTTAATTAAAATAGATTAGTTTTCAATCAAAGCGATGCTTTTTTAATAACAAAATAATTTTTTATAAAAAAAAGAAATATTTCAAAAAAAAAATAATATTTTCAAACTATTAGTTAAATTTTCTACCAAATTGTTGAACTTACAAGTCAAAAATCGAAATTATCTAAAAAAAATTAAATTTTCAACCTGAAAATATAAATTTGTAATTAAATAGTTGAATTTCAAACCAAAAAGGACTAATTTTTAATGCAAAATGATCTTTAAAAAAAACTATTAAATTGTCAAACAAAATACTCAAACTTCCAAGCAAATAATAACATTTTCGATCCAAAAATATAAATCTTTAACCAGGCAGATTAATTTTCTACCAAATAAAATTATTTTTCGATCAAAAATTAATTATTTGTACTTTTACTTAAAAAAAAATTATGCTCAAAAAAGTAAAAAATATTTTCAACAAAATAGCTAAATTTGTAAGCAACGATAAAATTCTTCAACCAAAAATGAATTTTGAACAAAGTTATATTTTGAGGCAAAAAAAATATTCTCAATGAAAAATGTATTATTTGATATTAAGTATACCAAATAAGATTTTTCATTCAATAAAAAAAATAAATATAACAAATTTTCAATTTTCTAGAAAACAATTGAATTTAAAAAAAAAAAGTTAATTTCCTGACAAATACTTGCATTTTTTAAATCAAAATTGTTGATTTTCAAACAAACTCCCCCGAACGAACTTTCGATGATAATTAAGTTTTAAAACAATTAAAAACATTTTCAATCAAAACAATAATTTTTCTGCCAACAAATTTTTTAAAAATCATTTTCAACAACCACAAAAAATGAATTTGTAACAAAAAATTTAAATTTCATGCTCAAATGAAAAATCGTAAACCAAAAAAAGGATGATCGAATTTTTAACCGAAAAGGTTCGCTTGAACAAAATTATTAAATTTTCAACAAAATAGTTACATCTTCCACCAAATAATTTATTTTTTTTAGCCAAAAAGATGAATTCGTAAGTAAAATTATAACAGTACTTTTTTCAATCAGAGAGAATTAACTCTGAAACAGAAATAGGATTTTTTGATTGGGTTCTAATTAATTAAATTTGCATTTTATTGGAGGAACGAGAGAAAGGGTAACAAAGGGGAATAAAAAAAAGAGTAGCCTCTAAAAAATGAATAAGAATTTAAATAATTTATAGACTAAAGAATATTTGTTTGAATAAATATAGAAGTTAATTTTTAAGACTTTAAAAATATTGGTTTACAAAACTGGACATTTTTCTTAGATAAGGTTATTTCATTAGAAGATGGATTCAACAATTTTAAAAGACATACCCACAAAAAGATTTGGTTGAACAAACAAAATCTTGTTTGAATCAACCCTAGAACGTAGTTATTGTATGGACAACAAAATATTTTGTTGACCAATGAAAATGTTTAGTTTGCTAAAATTTGATTGATTATACTATATCTTTTGGAAACTTCTAAATATCGCCAGTTCAGACAATTTCCTGACCAGCAATTTGCAATGAAAGTAGTGCAACCTCGTGTCTTCATTAGATTAAAAAAATCGTCCTTTTTTTATGAAAAACCTAAGAACGCAATCTTAGAAATGCACACAAATTTAAGTGATCTTGCCTATTTTGCACATAATCACTAAAAAGATTGATGGATTGAGTCAACCAAATTTGGATGTCCCGGAAGTTAGATCCGCAAAATTATTTTTTCCAAAAAATTAAAGTTGTTCTAAATTGTACTAGACTTGTGCTCATTTGTGCCGTAAATTATTTTTTGAAAAATCAAAAATTACGGGCACAATTTTTGAAAAACGTTTCTTTTTTTGCTATATCCGCAACTTGCTACTGGAGCAAAAAAAAGGTTGTGCTAGGCGGCTCGAAGTATACACAATTTTGTGCAAGAAAGAAAAATTCCAAAAACCTAACCGTTAGAAAAACAAAAACCAAAAAAAGTTATTATTTTTAAAAATTTCGAAAAACTACCACTTGTGCTAAGTTGCGCTCGACAAATGCAGTCTTTATTCCTTCTAACAAAATTACGTGAGATCAACCGTTATCATATAAAAACTCAAAATGTACCTAAAACACAAAAAATATGAAGATCCAAAAATAACACACATATTCACATAATAGAATTTCCGTTATGTAATATGAAGCGCTTATATTTTCATAATAATTATACATAAAAGACAGAATGATTTTCATAATATATTGTTCAAAATTGCAGTGTAATTAACAAATTATAATTTCGGTGTGAATTTCGCTGTTTAAAATAACGTAACGAATGCACAAATCAGAAAACGTTGTAGTTTTTCGAAATTTGTCTATTTTAAGATCTTTTATGTTTTTTTAGTTTTAGGTACATTTTAAATTTTCATATAAAGGTTGATCTCACGTAATTTTGTTAGAGGGAATAAAGAAAACATTTGTCGAGCACAATTCAGCACCAGTTTTAGTTTTTCGAAATTTAGTTATTTTTTTATCTTTCATGTTTTTTGTGTTTTAGGTACATTTTGAGTTTTCATATGAGAACTCTTGATCTCAAATAATTTTGTTAGAGGGAATAAAGACTATATTTGTCGATTACAACTCAGTACAAGTTTTTTTTTTCCGGAATTGGCTATTTTAGGTCTTTTATGTTTTTTGAGTTTACATTTTGAGTTTTAATATGAGAACTGTTGATCTCATGTAATTTTGTTAGAGGGATATTAAATACTGCATTTGTCGAAGCCAACTTAGCACAAGTGGTAGTTTTTCGAAATTTTTAAAAATAATAACTTTTTTTGGTTTTTGTTTTTCTAACGGTTAGGTTTTTGGAATTTTTCTTTCTTGCACAAAATTGTGTATACTTCGAGCCGCCTAGCATAACCTTTCTTTTTGCTCCAGTAAGAAGTTGCGGATATAGCAAAAAAAAAGTTTTTCAAAAATTGTGCCCGTAATTTTTGATTTTTCAAAAAGCCATTCACGGCACAAATGAGCACAAGTCTGGCACAATTTAGCACAACTTTTATTTTTGTTTTAAATAAGTTTGCGGATCTAACTTCCGGGACATCATCTCTGGTCATCATCATCCAAATGCGGTCATCAGAAATTTTCTATCTGGATGCACCTTGCCTAACTAATGAATAATTAACGTATCTGTAAATAAAATTTGAATAGTGGACCCAAATCCTAAAAATTGAAGGGTGGTCTTGAGCTGATGAAGAGCTAGCTCTCTAGAATAGAGGGCCTAGAGAAGTCGAGAAAAATAACAAGTCAGTGAAGCATGAGAGCGCCCTTTCGATCGGACCGCGCAGGGGTGATTGATAGAAGCACGGGGTGTTGATGGTTGTTCATTAATCCTAGTCGAACGAACAGTGGGCGATGCGGGAACAAGCGATCAATGGCAAAGACTTTATCTGACTGAATGGATTGATAGGGAGACTTATCTATACTGTCGTTCGTTCGTTTGTATTATGTGGCTGCTGACCACTCCGAGAAATAGCCGCATTTACTATTGTGTTCGGATTATTGTGTCTTATTCACCAAATTTACCGTATATCTTCCAAATCTACATGTGACTCGGAACGAATAAATTAGCCTTAGGACCAAAAAATCAATTTTCTGTTTTTGTTTTAATTTGCTATTTTATAGCAAATAGCTATTTTATAATTTAATTTGCTTTTTTAATTTGTTACTTTGGCCTAAGGATGGTTTTTAACCCTCAAGTGCTAGAACGGGTCCCATGGACCCGGACGTTTTTGATTTTTTTCATTTTCTACCTGATTCGCGTTTTCTCGCAAACTCATTTTGGCCCTGAAGCTGATTTTTAACGCTGAAGTGCTAGAACGGGTCCCAGGGACCCGGACGTAATTCATTTTTGTATATATTATTACAATATTAATTTTTGCGACACGTTGGGCTATAATTTTATAAATAATAAATAAAGCTAAGTCTACTTAAACCGGAGATAGTTAAGTTTGAATTTTGCTCGGGTCTGCTGGACCCGTTCTAGGTGGAACGGAGAATTTCCAAGTTCTAGCACTTGAGGGTTAATGATTCTGAATAATGGAGATTTCACCTATCGAATATAAATATAAATAAATATAAACTAAACAATATTTTTTACGTGAAAAACAATCTTTTTGTTTCAGGTATGTCATTATGATCAACCCTATTACTGTTTTCATTTCTGCCTCGGGGTAAGTTTATTATACAAATAAAAAAAATTGAATACGCTCCAGAGTATACTCAAAGTTTATGTGCTTTGATAATTTAATGAGCATTTATGAATATTCTGAATAAGGATTTAAAGAATCTTATTTGCTATCTTTATTAATAATAATAATTATTACATTAGTTAAATTTCACGGGAAAATGTATCTCTTTAAATCGGAAAGGGCGCTAAATTTAAATGACGAAATAAGTATAATAAAAGAATAATAACGTTAATGAAAAAAGGTTCTTTCTAAATGTATTTTAAATTTTTTTAGTCATGTTTTCTAGTCAAAAGAGTAAATTTTCGATCAAGGAAATTAATTTTTAACTAAATCTATGAATCACTAACAAAAAGATATTTATTTTTAACAAACTAGAGTAATTTTCATTTAAAAAATATTAATTTTTAACCAATATTAGAACTTTCAACAAAGAATTTCTTTTCTACACAAAAAAATTAGTTTTTAACCAAAAAGAGGAGAATTAAATTTTCAGTTAAAACAATATATTAAAAAAATTAATTCTCAATAAAATAATTCAATTTTAAACCCAAAAGATGAATTTTCTACGAAAAAAGATGCGGTTCAAATAAAATATATAAATTTTAAACCAAAAAAGATAAATTTACAAACCAAAGATAGAATAGTTCAACTTGCAGTTAGAAAAGTAAAATTAAAAATCGAGTTTTCAGCAGAATTAATAAAATTTCAACTAAAAATATATATTTTCATGCAACAAGGAAATTTTGATCGTAATAGATAAATTTTCTATTAACAATAAATATTTCAACTAAATAGTTTTTTTTTCAACCGAAGAAATGAATTCTGAAAAACAAGAATAGTTGAATGTACTACAAAACAGAAAATTGTTTAAGAGAAAAGATTACATTTCTAAAAAAAGGTAAATTTGAACTAAAATGATGAATCTTTAACAACAAAATTTATTTTCAACCAAATACTTGAATTTCAAATAAAAAGATACATTTTCTACTAAAAATAAAATAGTTAAATCTTCAGTTATAAAAATAAATTTTCCACCGAAAAAGAAATGAATTTTCAAAAAAATGTTAAATTTTGAACCAAATAAATAAATTTTTAGCCAAAAAGATGATGTTTCAACTAATAAGAGTACTCTTCTACCAAAAAAATACAGATGTTAAACAAATATTTGAATTCTCACTCCAAACAGATAAATTTTCAACCAAAAGTAAAATAGTTAAATTTACAGTACAAAAATTAACCTTTAATCAAATTAAAATTGAATTTCAACAAAATATTATAATTTTCAGTATTTCAGTTTATTTTAAAAGATTCCACCAACTTTTTAGTAGATTGCAATCATTTGAAGGGATTTTATAGGATTTCAATGATTTTGAAATATTTTAAGGTAGTATCAAATATTTTAAAGAATTTCAGGATATTTTAAAAGATTCTGGGAATGTCCAATTGATTTTAATCAGTTGAAGGGATTTCCAAGAATTCGAAATATTCTAAGGGATTTTTTCACATTCCAAGAATATTTTAAGAGTTTTAAAGAGTTTAAAAAGATTTCAAAATATTTGAAAGTATTTTTTAAATCTTATGGTATTTTATACTTTAATAATTTCGAGCAATTCCAGACGATTCGAAGAAGTACAGGGTATTTTTTAAAAATTCCAAGAATTTCTTAGAAGGTTTCAACAATTTTAAGAGATTTCAATGAATTCAAAGGATTTGAAATATTTGAAAGTACTCTTTAAAATTCAAAGAAATTTTTAAGAGCTTTAGAAATTTAAAGGAATTCAAACAAATTTTAAGCGAATTTTGAAATATTTTAGGGCATTTTAAAAGATTCTAGAGTATTTTCGAGAAATTAAAAAGTTTCATAGGATTTTAAAGGATTGCAAATATTTTAGGGTATTTCAAATGTTTGCATCGATTTTTAAGAGATTTTCAAGAATTTTAAATGCACTTAAGGTGTTTTATTAAATTTTTCAGGGTTTCAGGAAATATCAGTTTTTAATAGAATTTAACGGGATTTTATAATATTTTAATAGCTTTTTTTAGGAATTTATTCACAAGAAGTGAAATATTTTGTAGTATTTTTAAGATCTTAAGAGATTTCCAGAAATTTTCCAATTTATCTGAATTAATTTGAAATTAACACTAAATTTTTATTCATTCAAAATTAACCCTGAATTCTTATTAATTTATTCCGAATTCTTATTCACATATCCTGAATTAAAAAAAGTCTTTTGATTTCTTAATTCAATCGAATTATTTTTACTTCTTAAATTTTTTCAAATTTGACAAATTTGCTATTTTCCTTGAATACTTCTAAATTCGCTAAAAGTTCACTAAAACCAAAGTTTTGGGATGGGGTTAAGTAAGAGAGGAGAAGTTAGGAGAAATGAAGGGTAATGAATTATGCGAAATGAGAGGAAATGAGTGGAGGGGAAGTAGGTGGAATAAGAGAAATTGAATAAAGACTAATTAAGGAAAACGATAGGAAGTGAGGTGAAATTAAGAGAGGAAAATAAGGGGAATGAGGGGAATGAGGAGTTATAACGGAGAGGGGAAGATATTGAAGGTTAGGGAAAATTATGTAGGGGTAGGAGAAGGAGAGTGTTATCTGGCGAATCGAGGAGAGGGAAAAGTAGGGGACGAGAAATTGGGGAAGGAGGACGCATTATGAAGTGAGGAGAGGGAAAGTATTGGAGGGGGAGTTTTTAACAAATATTAAACATTTATTTCATTTTGTATTCAAAATTGTATTCTACATTAAAAATGTTACAAGATAAGATTTTTGGTCTCTAAATGCAGCCGTATCTTAGTACATACTTATATCCTAATCTGCCCCAGATCGGCTTTTCCAGTCTAGCCCTTTTTGTTTCTGCTTCTTGAAAGTTTTTTTTTCGACGTTTTCCTTAAAGGGTTGGAAAGTCGGAATTTTTGAGGTAAGATGAATATGCGATAGTGGTAACGAAAATGTGCCGCTAGACGAACGCTCAGTAATAATGAATGCCACCAGTCAAGGGACCCTCCAGCGGCCCCGAGGGAGTCTACAAAATAATAGTAGCAATGTCCTCCACTCCCACGCGAAAGTACCCCAAGGAACTACCCCTTCGTGCATACGATTTCGCATTTTCTCAACTGACCGATGATGAACCAATTAATAATTAGTTGTGATGTGTCTAGACAACGCTTCTTATGAAGTCGATAAGCGCCACTTGTTCGTGGTAGAAAGATTGCAAAGATACCGCTGAAGAGAGCTGGTTGGGAACCAAAATTGGCCCGGGACAAATTTCTAAATTGCGGCCCGTACAAAGAAAGACTTGACTTTAAGCTGATCATGAAAAAAGCAGGATGGGCGATGGACTGAGGAAACCAGGAAAGAACGGATAATTCATTTTTTAACAGCAGTTTTACAAATTATTGAAAAAAAGATTGTTAGAATCTTTAGAAAAAAATATTTACACTCGATAGAAAAGAAGGGGAAGGGGAAGTAAGGGATAGGAGAGATGAGAAAATAAGGAGAAATGAGGGAAGGGAATGTAGAGGAAGTGATGGAAACTTAGAGGAGAGAAAGTAGGTGAAGTAGGGGTAACAGAAAAAGGGAAATTAGGGAGAGTAGGCAAAATTATGGGGGCAGTTACGGAGGAAGGAAGTGGGGAAGTTATGGAGGTGAAGTGAGGTAAGGCATTGTAAGTGATTTGGAGTAGAGGAGATGTTTATAAATGAGGATTAGTAGAGTAGATGTTTATAATTGAGGATTAGTAGAGAAGATGTTTATAAATGAGGATTAGTAGAGAAGAAGGGATGGTTTAGGAAGGGAAGTGTAGGAGATTAAAAGAGTAGCAATGAGGGGTGGAAAAGTAAGAGAAGTCAGGGAAACTTCAAAGATAAAAAGTAGGTGAAGTTCGAGAAATTAGGGGGAGTAGGGAAAATTATGGGGGACGTAATGAAGTGAGGGAGTGGAGGTAAATTACGGAGGCGAAGTATGGGAAGTTATTGTAAGTAATGGGAAGTAGGGAAAGAATTATAAATATGGATAAGCAGAGAAGAAGGGATGGTTTAGGATGGGAAGTGTACAAGTGTAAAAGTGTACAAAGGAGGAGTGAGAAAGTAAAGGAAGGGAGCAGATCTTAGAGAAGAGAAGGTAGGTGATTTAGGGGTAATAGAACAGGAAAATTAGGGGTAAGTTATGAAGGGGTAGGGTGAGGCCAAACTATGGAAAGTGAATGTAAGTGATGGGAAGTCGGGAAAATGATTATAAGTGAGGATGTGTAAGGAGGAAGGGATGGGTTAGGATGGCAAATAGTAAAAGGAGAGTGTAAACTGTGAAAGAGAGGAGAGGGGGAAGTAGAGGAGGATGGGTAGACTGCAGGTAGAGGATGGTTGGGTAGGCTGGTGCTTGAAATTGATTTTAAAAGCGATTGTGAGTCTGATCAAAATTAAACAATTCACATATTTTAGGATTGAAAATTGAACTTTTTTAATTCGAAAGCCTCAGTGATTAATCAAATTTTAACATCTGATTGAAAATGTATTAATCATATTAGATTTAAAACTTATTCGGAAATTAACAGATTTGTGATTAAACTTATAAACTAAATTAAAAATAAATAAATAAAACTAAAAATCTCATTTTTCGTCCATTGAGTATAAAATTTTTGTATTAAAAAAAATTTCTTATATTTAGCAATATTTTTATGTTGATTTAAAATGAACAATTATAAATAAAATATTAAAAACAAAACAATTTTAAAAGAAACAGAAGAAATTTATTTTTTTTATTTTTTTCCAAATTTCAAAGAATTATTTTTGTTTTTTACATTTTTATTGAGTTGAGTGTGGTTTAATTTGGTATTTTTACTTTGTTAACAATTCATTTTTTTTATTTGAACTATTTTATTAAAAATCCGGTTTATTTTTTGTTTGAAATTGATTTTTTTAACTAAAAATTCAACTATTTCTTTTGTGTTCTTGAATTCATCTTTTTTTTAAATGTTTTTTTTTTAGTTCAAATCTTTGTTTTGGGAAATCATCCTTTTTAGTTAAAAATGCAAGTACTTGGTTTGAGAAATCATCCTTTTGAATTAAAAATGTAAGTACTTGGTTGGAAATTAATGTTCTGTGTAGATTATTTATCTTTTTTTGTGGAAAATTAATCCTCTTGTGCAAGAAATCAAATGTTTAGTAAAAAAATTCAACACACTTGTTAAATGTTGAATTACTTTCTTGATTTTTTTAAAGATCTATTAATTTAATTCAACATTTATCTTTTCGGGTTGAAAATTCATGGATTTCTTTCAAAATTAGCCTAGTTTAAAAGAAAACGAATCTTTTTTAATTAAAATTCATCCTTTTTGGTGAAAAATGCAAATGCTTGGTTAAGAATTATTTTTTTCTTCTTTTAAAATGCAACTATTTTGTTGACATTTCATTTTCCCTGGTTGAAAGTTAACCTTTTCATTCAAAAATCTAATTCTTCTATTTTTCGGTAAAAATTTTTTCCTTTACAAGTGAAAGGTCTGTTAAAGTCCTCTTTTTGGTGAAAAATTCAACTGTTTTTTTTTCAAAATTCGTCCTTTTGGATTGAAAATTCATTTTCACTGGTAGAAAACTCATTTTTCTTCAAAGAAAATTCATCTCTATTGGATAAAAATGAATTTTTTGGGTTGAAAATGCAAGTGGTAATTTTTTTTGTCGCGGTAAGTTTTCAACTAAAATTGTACATTCCAATAAAAAAAATTAATTTTTAACAAAGTAGTTAAAATTTCTACCAAATACTTAATTTTCAAACTTTAAATATTAATTTTCTACCAATGAAATATAATTTTTAAAAAACGACTTTTTAAAGAATTACGTGATTTTCGAACCAAATATTTGATTTTTTAACTAAAGAAAGATCAATTTTAAGTTAAAAATATCAGTTTTAAATTAAAAGTATCAATTTTAAACCAAAAATGGAATACTTACATTTTCAGTTGAAAAAGTAATTCTAAAACGAAAGGAAAATAAATTTTCAATTAACGATATGAATTTGCAACTAAAATAATTAATCTTTAACAAAAAAAAATAAATTTTTAACACAAGAGTTCAATATTTAACCAGGTTTTTGAACTTCAATCCCAAAAAGATAAATATTCTACCAAGAAGATTAATTCTGGGCCAGAAAAAAACTAATTTTCATCAAAAGAGATTAATTGACAACCAAAAAAATCAGTTTTTAAGAAAATAGTTTCATCCAAAAATCGAGAACCAAGAAAATCCATTTTCAAGAAAGTAGTTCATCTTCTAACCAATTAATTGAATTTTTACCAAAAAAGATTACTTCTAACAAAACAGTTGAAAATTCATCTTCACTTGTAGAAAAGTCATTTTTCTTGATTGAAAATTAATCTCTATTCGTTGCAAATGAATTTTTTTGTCCAAAAATCAACTTTTTGGGTTTAAAATTCTAGTACTGACATTTTTTTGTGACCTAGCTAAACATTAGCGTTATTTTCATGAATTAATATTCTTCTGGTGATCTGTCTGATAGCTTAATGGAAAAGTACCTGATCGGAAATCAGAAATTCTGTGGTTCGATTCCCAGTGAAACGAAAAGAAAGATCTTTTTTTCAAGAACAAATTTTAATCAATATGATAATAATTAATAATTATTAACCATTAATTTCTAGGTTAATGTTAGTGCAAAAATGAAATCACGTCCATTCTTACTGTTTGATGTATCGATACTGATTTAAATATTATTTTTTTACTAGAAAAATGTCACATGTTCCAAAGCCTTATATAAAGGATGTTTCATCAATCCGTCTAACTGTATATAAAGCTCAGAATGCAGAATGAAGCTTGAGTTGAAATCTCAATTACAATGTAGGTTTTTAATTTTCACCCTCGCATTTTTCCACTTCTGATGTTGATACCGCTGCATTACATTCCAGTACACCTGTCTCGAAAGTAAATTGTCTGCACTCAGCTAAAACAAACGACTGATATAATTGGAATATAATCGCAGAAATGAAAACGAATGTACGGATGAGGGGTGGATTTTCACGAGTGTGGAATGCAGAGATGAATTGGAAGTTGGATTAATTAATAAAAGATTTGGCTTTTTTTAAAGAAATGCGCGAGAAACCTGTGCGAGCCGATTTTTTTATATTTTTGTTTTGTTTACAAAAAACTCTATTTAAATAATGTGCCAAAATTGGCCATTGCAGATTTATCAATTTATCTTGAGAAAAAATGCTGAAATTAAATTACTACTGGCCTGAACTATAACAACTGCACTGATAGAAGAGAAATGATCTTTTTTTAAAATTAATCTAATTTGTGGGAAATTCTACAATTTTTTTGAAAAGGCATTTTTGGGTTGAAAATGAAATTTTTTTGGTCGAAAATTCTTCTTTTTTAGGTTGGACATTCCACTATTTTGGTAGAAATTAAATTTCTTTGGTTGAAAATTTAAATATATTGTTGAAAATTCATTTTTGTTCGGTAATTTTTTTATTTAATTTTTTTAACTGAAGATTAAACTGTTCCATTTTATTTTTTAGTCAAAAATTTTTGTTAGTTAATTCTTTTCACTGAAAATTGAACTAGTTGAAAATTAGCTTTCTCAGTTAAAATTTAACTTTTTAAACTTAGAATTTTATTTAAAATTCGCCTGTTTTGGTTAAAATTAAACTATTTTGGTGAAAACTTCAACTATTTGGTTGACAATTAGTTTTTGTTCTGAAAATTCATCTGTTTTAGTAGACGAATAATTTTCTTGAATAATTTGATGTTAGTTTTGTTTGTCTACTGGTCAATAATCAATATTTAGTTTGTTTAATATTGATTTTTAATTTTGTGAAAAAATTGCTCTGAAGCTTCGCTGGGATTCGAACCCAGGTATTTGAGATTATCAGTCTGGATTTGGAACCTAGCGGAGATGGAGAGCAATATTTAAGAAACTTATAAAATTCATATGAAAAAAAAAATTGATTTTGCACCAATGGACAAAGAAAATTAACATTAAATTATTTAATACGTTTATCTGGTCGACCATCATAGAATCAATTTTCTTACAATCTTTTAGTTGGAAATTCAATTTTTGAGGGTTTAGTTTGAACTTCTTGGTAGAAAGTTGAATTAATTTGTTAACAAAATATTTGGTGATGGTTGCATAATTGTTATTGAAAATTCGTCTTTCTTGGTAGACAATTCATTTTTTTATTGAACTTTCAAATATTTGTTGAAAAAATCAAAGTTATTTATTTTTAATAATAATATTCTCGTTTTAAAAACTCGAATATTTGGTTTAAAATGCATCGTTGTAGATTGAAAATTGAATTTTTTGGTTAAAAGTAACCTATTTTGTTTAAAAATTTAATGATTTTTTTGAAAATTCAACTATTCTGTTAATTTTATTTTTTTAGTTGAGAAATCAACTGTATTGATAAATAATTTGTCCTTATCATTTAAAAATTCATCTTTTATGTGAGAAAATTCGACTTTCTTGGTTAAAAATAACTTTGTTGTTATTGCAATTGGCTGGTTGAAAATGTATCTCCTGTGTTAAAAAGTTAGTTTTGTTTTAGATAAAAATTCAACTATTTTCTTGAAAATGTAATATATTTCGACTTGAAGTCTTTAAAATTTCAAGCGTTCGTATTGCATTGAATAGGGTATCTACAATAATTTTAATTTAAAAACTTTATTTCCCTATTATTTATTGCTCTATTTTTGCTAATAAAATTACCCTATTGCCCCTTATTGGAAAGCATTTCTGGTCAAAATTACCTCCTCGTGGTAAGTTACCCACCACGTTGGTTATGTTTGCCACGTCAACGTTATTGTATCTACGTGTTTTTCGATAGAAAATATCAACCCTACCCACTTGAAAATCACCAGCAAGTAAAATTCACTTCTGTTTTTTCTGCGGTGCAATCACAGTAGAAGAATAATTGTTCTTTCATATAAATATTTGAGGAGCCATGACCCTATTGAGGCTCTTGAGTTTTAAGTTTTCAGGTCTTTATGAATGCCTTTTCGTTTTCATTCCCTGTCCAATTTTCGCCCCACTGGTTCTCGTTTCCGCTCCGCACTTCGGCAAACGAAACATTGCGCGAAATAACGTTAAATATTTACTTTTGGGCGATTGTTCCCGTCGGCTCGACGATAAACATCATTATGTAATGTATATAAACCCACCCAATGGATATATTACACACACATACACTTCCAAGCATGTAAATAATTGCTTATGATACAACTTTAAGACAACGGGACGGCCTAACAATCCATTTCTGTCTGTCCGTTCGGGATGGTATTAGGGGGCATGCCCCCTACTATTCAGAGTCGCAACTGTCGCAATCTGCGACCGACTACAACTTCTGTTCATTCAGCTGGAAAAAGATGAATTTTAAGCTAGATAGTTGAATTTTATAATAAGAAGGATGAACGTCCACCAAAAAATGAAATACACCAAACTCTCGCTTTCAGTCACCCCGTTTTCAGCCTTCCTAGAACTGCTGGCTCACGCAGTTTTTCAGGGGATCAAGGCGAGATAGTCCAGTTATCTGTTACTTTTAGATGGTAATTTCTGGGGCAGTAATTTTTTTTCCTTGAGTACTTCATTTGTGGGTACACAATATGTGGTCAGGTTCTGTGAACAGGATTGCGTCCCTCAATACGGACATTTTTTGGGAAAAGGTAGAAAATATCACATTCTATTGATGTTTTTTTTCCATCAGATGTTTTTTTTTCTCTGTAACTTGGATCCTGATTGCCATATCTAAAAATGGGCAAAAGATAAATTAAAGTAGACGGAAATACCTGTAATTTAAAAAAAAGAACATTATCCTAACTATAATAGATTCCGAGATAGCACCTGCCAAAGTTGACCCATTTCGACCTTAATTTACAGGTAAATTCCCAGAGTTCAGTTTTTTGTGAATAGCTCGTTTTGGGGTTGTCACAGAATAAAGTTCCCAGAGAATTAATGGAAGGGGAATTAATTATGCGTAAGTTAAAAAATGAAAATGTTCCTATCTTTAATTAAAAAATTGATTTTCAACAAATTAATTCAACTTAAAAAATTATTTTTTTTTCACAAAGAAAAACAAAATTTTAACATAATAGTTGAATTTTTAACCAAAGAGATGAATTTTTAACTAAAATGACACATCGCAATAAAAAATTAATTTTTAGCAAAGCAGTTAAAGTTTCTACCAAGTAGTTGAATTTTAAATATAAAAAGATTAAGTTTAAATCAAATAGTTAAATTCTTAACTAGAAATGTCAATTTTCACTCAAAAGTATTGAGCTTTACTTAAAATTATTAAGTTTCGAAGAAAAAAGAAATAGTTACAATTTCATCTTGAAAAACTAATGTTTTATAACAAAAAACAAAACAAACAAGAAATTTCAACGACATAGTTAAGTTTTCAACCAAAGAAATGAATTTTTAACTAAAATAATACATTTCAAACCCAAAGTAGTATATACATTTTCAGTTAAAAATATCAATTTGAAATTAAAAGTATCAATTTTAAACCAAAAATGGAATAGTTTTGATTAAAAAAGTAATTATCAAACAAAAGAAAAATTAATTTTCAACCAACTAGATGAATTTGCAACTAATATTATGAATCTTTAACATCAGAAAAATGAATTAGAAAACAAGAGTTTAATACTCAACCAGGTTGTTAAATTTCAAACCCAAAAAGATAATTATTCTACCAAAGAGATTAATCTTTGACCACGAAAAATTAATTTTCATCTAGAGAGAATAATTGACAACAACAAAAATCAACTTTCAAGATAGTAGATCAACTTTCAACCAATTAATTAAATTTTTACCGAAAAAGATAACTTTTAACAAAACAGTTGCATTCTGAATAAAATTATTAACCTTTCAATTATTAACCCTTTCATCAATTAGGATCAATACCGAAACAAAAATGTGTTAGTGGACTTTAAGAAATCTACCAAAGTAGATGGATTTTCTTATTAGATTCTATTCATTTATTTCGCATTGAAACCATAAAATGAAGAAATTGGAAAAAAGACCAAGTTTCTTAAAAAGAGGTCTGAAATATGAAAGGCATATTTAAACTTAATAAGCTAATAATTTAATTAGGGTAATAAGTCGTTATGTTAATAAACTAAATAAGTTATTATATTTTTTTGATGTTATGGTTTTGACCAGATAAATGAATTAAATAGTTTGATGTCAATTATTTTTTATCTGCTATTCTAAAATAATTTTTTTTAAATATTGATCTTTATTAATAAATTGTGAAAAAATTGCTTTCAAACTCCGCTGGGATCCGAACTCAGGTCTTTCAGATTGCCGGTCTGATGCTCTTACCCACTAAGCTACAAAGAGACGAGATCAATTTCTTCACAACCTCTACAAATTGAATTCAACTTTTATTTTATTAAAAACATAACATCAAACAATTAAAATTTTTCGAATGCTTAAAAAATTAATCGTACAAGTTTGAGAAATTAGGTCGTAATTCAACTTGTACGGGTCCTAAGAAAATTAATCTCGTATCTCCGCAGCTTATTGGGTAAGAGCTTTAGACTGACAATCTGAAAGTCCTGGGTTAGGATTCAAGCGTGCCAACAATCTTTTTGCTATTTAGAAATAAAAAATCTATATTAAAAAACGAAAAATGAGTTTATATCAGTTAACAAAAAACAATTAATGTCAAATAATTTAATAAGTTACAGTTGAACTGTGCGATTGCAAGTCCATCTTTCGTAAAAATCGCAACCTTTGTTAAAACTTTTAATTCGGAAAGAGCAAAAATCGATGGAGCTTTCAATGTCTTGTCTTCATCGCTGGTCATATATCAACCAGATAATCATCAGTAAAATTCTTGAAAGTTTCTGAGGTACTCGATACCATAGGCTTGGAATCAACTTGGGATCTCTGACGTGAGCTAACTGGAAATAAAATGCAATTTCCTGAGTTGATGATTCGATCTTGAAAGCGGCTTTTCTTCTATTTTAGATTTATAAAAAAAAAGATTCGCAGTATTTTTTTAGATTTGCCGTAAAAAATATGAAGTTGAAGATTTATGGTGGCCCCTATAGGGATGTACAAAATTGAAATGTAATTTTTATCTTGAATCCTTAGGCATATCACTCGGAAGTTTGAACAATTTATTTCTTTATTTTTAATTTTATACTTTTTTCTAATTTTTAATTAGAGAGAGAGGTAATAGATAATTGATAATAACAAACATAATTTTTTTAACAATTCATAATTGTTAATAATATTCTCTTTGAATAATGCTAGAAATTGCGGGTTTTTTCTGAAATTATCAAGTTTTTATTCACTTGTATTTTTTTCTTCGGCTTAGGAATATTTTTTTTATAAGTTCTACCATTTTACTAATAATTCAAATGTTTGATTAAAAGTCGTCTTTTTTCATTAAAAAGTCAACAGTTTTGTTGAAAATTCGTCTTTTTTATTAAAAAATCCGAGCTTTTCGATTCATAAATCAGCTTTCGGTAGTAGCCATCTTCATTGGTTCAAAATTAATTTCTACACATTTTAAAAGTCTACAAATGTATTTTGTTAAGACATCTTCTTTTTTGTAGCAACTAGATAATTGGTTCAAAGTTAGACTGCTTTATTAAAAACTCATTTTATTTGTTAAAGATTGAACTATTTTGTAAAAAATCAGTTGTTTTTTTGTTTATTTTCAAATTATTTCCTAACTAAATATTAAAATATTACTTTTTTCCGAAAATCGATGTCTTTAATTTGCTAATTGATTGATTATATTTTTCTTTCGGAACTCATCTTTTTTGGTTGAAAATTCAACTATTTTGTTCAAAGACCGTCTTTTTTAATCAGATGAAATTCCTCTTATTTTATAAGTCTTTTTTGGTCCATAATTCATCCTTTTAGTTACAAATTTAAATATTTCGTTTAAAATTAAACATTCTTAAGAGTTAAATTTTCTTGTTAAAATTTTAATTTTTTCCGGATATCTTCTCATTGACTTCAGAGTTAAACTATTTATTTATAAAATGCTGTCTCGTTTGCTTGAGATGTAAATTATCTGTTCTTAAATGTAACTGTTTGAATAAACATAATTTTTAAAAATTGGAAACTCAAATATTTGGTTGGAATATTATTTCTTTTGTGAAAAACCCAAATTCTTGAAAATTCAACTATATTTAAAAACACAACTCTTTTATGGACAAATCATATTTTTTGGTTAAAATTCCACTATTTTGCTAAAAATACTCTATATTTTGACTTGAAATCCTAGAATTATATTATCCATATTAGGGATCTTCAAAAGAAGTTAAATCCGAATTTCAACTTGCATTTTCGATTTTTTGATACTTTGACAAAGAATAAACCAATTTGAAAGAAAAATAAATCAGATGATATCACAAGCACACGAAAAAAATAATTCTTGTCCACCAAACGAGATAAAAATTTCTATACGATTTCGGGGTCGCTGGATTCGAATCCGCGATGTGTTTTACTCGGTCAGATCGCATTTCGTTCCTAATCTCAAAGAAGCAATGAAAGGAAACTTTTTTTCCTGTTTTAAAGTTATAGACAAAGTTCGATCATACCGAGTGAAACCAACCTCGGATTCGGAATCAGCGACCCCAAAAACATATAGAAATGTTTGCTCGTCTGACAAGTCGCTGATCAATCTCTCTAACAATCACCCCAGGCGAAAGGTTTCACGGAGTCATCATATATCATAGATCACACAAATACACGCTGATAAACTGATAAAGCCACAGCTCTTCATATACAGATACATCTAAATAAAAAGTCAAATACATTATAGAAGTCCCGGTTATATAAAAAATGTCCAAGTCGGCAATGTGAGAAAGAGGGAATCGTAAAAGCGGAAACGTGGAAAAAAAAGAAAAAAGAGCGCGAGAAAGAAACTGTGCGAAGGACAGCTTGGAAGGACGGACGGGTGGGTGAGAGTTGTGCGAAGAAGAGAGAAAAGAGGCGGAGGACCTAGACTGCTGACGTAGCACTGTCCAAGCCAAATGTCCAAAATGGCCCAATAGACGCTCCTTATATTGCCGCAAGATATTGTTTAGGCTTACCATGCTATCCCCTAGGTAGTGATTTCGATTCGAAAGCTAACCTTGCAGACAGCAGTAGTCGCGTTATGTTATCACGGATATGTATATCCGAAGTACCGGACAAGATTTTTCTCCGTAAGCAAATCTGCCAAACGATCACCTCCACTTTTTTTTATTCCTTCAACACCTTTCCACTTTTATCGCCACAATTTCACTTCGGCAACTACACCTCGAAGAAAAAAGACCTTCAGTTCAAAATTTAATTGTTAAAAATGTAAGCATTCAAAAACGATACATCCATGTTGAAGAACAAAATCTCTTGGAGTTTAGGGGAAACTGTAAGAGTTCACTAAATTTTATATTTTTTTTTATATTTCAAAGAAAGTTATGGAGAGAGAAAAATCGTTGTATGGGAAGATTTAGTTTGTCTTTTAACTATTTTTGTCCGAAAACAATGAATTATTCGAATGAGAAGTAGGAGAGTTGAAAAGATCAGAATGTGCAAAAACAAAAGTTTTTAAAAGATATTAATCACAACAGTTGGATAAATATTCAACACTTATGGGATGAATGCTCTCTTGTTTTTTCTTTTTAATTATCAAAGTAGTTTTTATAAATTGTTATCAATACTCGGAATACGATTTAGTTGAAACAACAAAATTTTTATTGGATCAACCATAGAATATGGTTATCATGAACAACAAAATACTTGGTTGAGTCACCTAAATTTTTTGGCGGTTTTAACTAAATCTTTTGTTAGATGGAGTATTTGGTTTATTCAGAAAAGAAATTTTTTCGATTCAACCAAATTTTCATGTATTTCCAAGAAAACAATTTCTTGGGTTTAGCAATGTTTTTCTTCGAATTCATTTAAATTTCTTTAATGTCCTTAATTTCTTTAATTCCATGGCTGCTCCGAAATTCTCGGAATTCTTTGTATATACAGAATTTATAGAATATCGGGAATATCTTATATTCCTTAAATATTCGAAATTCCCTGAATTCCGGAACATGTTTAAATTGATTGAATTCTCTGAATGCCTGCAATTTCACTAATTCCTTGTATTCTCTGAATTCCTTGCTTGAATTCACTAAAGTCCTTGCTTTCATTTTCTAAATTCCTTGACTAATCTGATTTTTTGAAATTCTCCGAATTTGTTGAATTATCTGATTTCCTTGAATTCTCTGCATTTGTTGACTTCTGTGATTTCCTCTATTTCTGTAAATTTCCTAGATGCTGTAAATTTCTTGAATTCTAAGAATTTCTTGAAGTCGGTATATTCCTTGAATTATCTAAATTCCCTAAATTCTCTAGATTTCTTGAATTCTCTGAATTCCTTAAATCCTCCGAATTTCTTAAATTCTCGAATTTTCTTTAATTCGCTGAATTCCTTGAATTCTCTGAATTTCTTGAATTATCTGAATTCCTTGAATTTTTGGAATTCCCTAATTAATCAGAATTTCTGGAATTCTCTGTACTCCTTGAATTATCTGATTTTCTTGAGTTCTCTTAATTTTTTCAATTCTCCGAATTTCTTGAACTCTCAGAGTTTCTTGAATTTTGTGGTTTCCTTGAATTATGTAAATTATGTGAATTCCTTGAATACCGTCAATTCTTTCACTTACTAGAACTTCTTGAATTATCTGGATTCCTTGAATTCACTGAATTTCTTGAATCCTCTGAATTCTCTAAATTCCTTGATTTTTCGAAATTCCTTGAATTTGGTGATTTTCTTTGCTTCTGTAAATTCGTTAAATTATATGAATTCCTTAAATTATTTAATTTCCTTGAATTCTCTGAATTCCTTGATTTCTTTAAAATCCTTGAATCCTCTGAAATCCTTGAATTCTTAAAATTCCTTGATTTCTTTGAAATCCTTGAATCCTCTGAAATCCATGAATTCTCAAAATTTCTTGAATTATCCTTTTTTCTACATTTTTCCAAATTTTTCCAAATTTTTGAAATTTTATTAATTCCTTGAATAATCTGAATTCCTTAAATTCTCCGCTTTTCTTGAGTTCCCCGAATTTTTTTAATTTTCTGAATCCCTTGATTTTCTAAATTCCTTAAATTATCTGATTTTCTGATATTCTCCAAATTTGTGGAATTGTCTGATTTCCTTGAATTCTCTGCATTTCTTGACTTTTGTGATTTCCTCTATTTCTGTAAATTTCTTAAATTATGTAAATTTCTTTAATTCTAAGAATTTCTTGAATTCGTTATATTCCTAGAATTATCTGAATTCCTGGAATTTTGTGATTTGTCTGAATTCCTTGAATATTATGAATTTTTTGAATTTTCTAAATTTCTTTAATTCGATTAACTACTTTAATTATCTGCATTCCTTGAATTGTCTTACTTCTCGAAATCCTTTAATTTGGTGAATTTCTATACTTCTGTAAATTCGTTGAATTATCTGAATTCCTTGATTTCTTTGAAATAATTGAATCCTCTGAAATCCTTAAATTCTCAAAATTCCTTGAATTATCCTATCTTCTGAAATTCTCCGAATTTTTTAAATTCTTTAAATTTTTTGAATCATCTGAATTCTTGGAATTATGTTAATTCGATGAATTCTTTTAATTCTCTGCATCCCTAATTGCTTAAGAATCCTTTAATTCCTTAAGTATTAAGAATTCCGCGAATTCTTAAAAATCTGTAAATTCCCTTAATTCCTGGAAATTTTTAAAGCTTCTGAATACATTGAAATCTGTGAATTTTTTGAATTCCCTGAATTCCTTGAATATTTTGTATTTCTTGAATATTATGAATTCCTCGAATATTCTGTGTTACCAAAATTCCTGAAAATCTCAGAATTTATTCTCTGAAATTCCTAAATTCTTTGAATTTTTCTGAATTCCTCTGAATTGTTTGCGTTATTTTTAAGTTCTCAAAATTCAGGGAATTCTCAGATTTCTGAAAATTCCACGAATTAAGGGAATTCCACAAATTCGTGGAATTCTAATCAATTCAGAAGAATAAAAACAAGTGCATAGAATTTAAAGAAGTCAAAAGAATTTAAAGGAATTGAACATGAATTGTTCTTATTGAAGTGAATTCCAAGTATTTTAAGAGAATTCATGGGAATTTAAGTGATATAAAACAAATTAAAGCAAATTCAAAGAAATTTCAAGGAATTTAAGTCAATTTAAAGGAATTTAGGTGAATTCAAGGGAATTTAATTCAAGTGAATTTAAATTAATTTTAAATAAAATTTTAAACCATTTTTTTACATCGAGGTATCGAATGAATTACAACTTTTAGGTGATTAGAAATAAATTAAGAGCTTTTATGGTAGTTTTGGCTATAAAACAGATTTAAACATTTACCAAGAAATGTTCATTCTCTTCTGATGATACTTGTGAAAAGCTGATGAGATATGAAGGTCATCAGTTGGTTTCTTCAATATTGACTGTAATGCCCCATCTTTTATTGAAATTTAAAATTCAGGGCAATTTCGCGGAAAGTCATTCCATCTTTATTTCACTCGTTCTTTTCCTTTATTTCCTGAAAGATGTTGGATCGAAAGGGAAGTTCTGTAGGAGTTGAGTCTCGAATCGTCGCGTCGTGACTATTGAGGCCATTTCGCCATTTCGCTTCGACAGAAATGCATTAGGTACATTCTTAAATATTTCTTCGGCAGACGAATGAATATTCGCATTCAGAGAGACGAGTTCTTGAGTATTCGTCTTTCTTGAATCATTATAACTTTGCCAAGTCAGACAGTAATTAAGTCTGCAATAAGGACGAGTGGACTGGCACCCATTAAAGCAACGACGAATCGACACTTTGTGCGAGTGCAAAAAAGGCAACCCTGTCAAATGAAGCGAAAAGAGATCCGATAAAAGAAATTATCAAAGGGAAGATAAGATGAGGGAAAGAAAGAAGGGCCAACTCAGTCGACATTTCCCGCCACGGTAATTGTCGCGGCATAATTATTGGTCATAATTGTGTGTTCCCCAAAGCACTTTTGAGATAAGTGTCGCCAAAGTGGCAACTGCCACATCTCAATGATATTCTAAAAAAGTTTCCACGATAATGTGACAATCATTTCTTTATTCTAATTTAGGCCCTGTAGCTTCAACTTGTTCCTTCTCCAGTGCTATCTAAATATTAATAATGAGTTGAAGGCGTCAGGACCTTGCCACTGAAAAAAATATTGCGTTGGTCCAACTATTTGTGAGATGTGGTGCTCTCTTAAACTGAACTAGTGAAGCTGCCACTGGTTGAATCAGTAGTTTTAATTACCACTGGTGAATCAGTTATATTCTGACTTTGACTGAGTGAACCAGTAAGTGACTAAACTGCAATAGCGTTACTGACTATACTAGTGACCTAACCAGCTGGCGGAAGACAACGCGTCTGACCAGATGACGACTGTTACTACTCAACAATGAGCCCTACTGATTAAACCAACGATGGCATTCCACTGTGAACCAGTGAAATCTCACTGATCGTTAGTGACACACTTCTGGCTGCTTCAACCAGTAAGACTTTATTGGTTCATTTTAAGATTGTACTGCTCTTTTATTAGTTGGGTTATTCATTTTATTAGAAGCTGGTACAAATTAAAAAGCCACTCCAGCTAATGAAATTGTTGTGCCAACTAATAAAATAGCAGTACCATATCTTATAGACTAAAAAGTCGGCCCAAGTAACAATTTCAGAATTCACTGAAATAAAAAACTGCACTGGAAAATTAACATTATTTTTAAAATAAAATTTCATCTTTTCGAACATATTTTTATTGAGTATTAAAAATGATCTTCAATAAAAAATAATGTAAATCAATTGAAATCAGTGAACTTTAATTTTCATGTCAACTATTTCTGGCTACTGTATAAATTATCAAAATTCCTTTCTTTATCAAAGGCTTCACAAATCTTTTAACTACTTCTCTTGTTTCCCTTTTTTTCATTTTTCCACCGAAATACGAACCTTATGAATAGAACACTATTAAAAGATCCAACTATTTTTATTGGGCTGAAGATTAATTTTTGTTTTCTGGAAAACTCACGTTTAAAAAAACAAATCATTCTTTTTGGCTGAAAAGTTTACTATTATATTTTTCACAGAAAATGAACCTTTTTTAAAAACTCACATTTTTTAAATAAAAATCCAGCTGTTTGTAGAACATTCATATTTTAAGTTTAGCGAGTTCATCTTTTTTTAGTAGAAATTTTATATTGTTCTACTAATTTTGTTAAAAGTTCAAGTACTTTTTTAAAAATTCTTTTTTGCTTTGATGTTTATAATTTTAGGTAAAATTCAGTTTTTGTTGTGGAAAATATAACTAACCAGTTGAAAATTATTTTTATTTTTGTTTAAAATTATACTTTTTAAACTATAAATTTAAATATTCCTTTTTTGATTGTACATTCATGTAGTTGGTTAAAAAATCGCCATTATGCTAGAAAATTATTCTTCTTGGTTAAAAATTCCTCATTTTAGTTGCAAATTTAACTATTTAATTAAGTTTTATTTGAAAATTCATCCTTTTGTTTACAAAATTAATTAAATAGTTGAATTTAAAAAAGTCTCTTAAACTATCCCAGTTTTTTCTGACAATTTATTTTTTTTTAGTATAAATTTCAACTATTTGGTTGCAAATTTATATATTTTGATCAAAACTCGTCTTCGTTTGTAACAAAATTAATATTCTTGGTTGTTAATTCATCAATTAATAAAAGAATTATTATTTTAGTTAAAAAATCATCTCTTGGATTCGTAAATTAAACTATTTAGTTTTTTACAAATAATGTTTCTAAATATTCTATTTTTGGTTAAAAAGAATCTATTTAAGTAGAAAATTAGCAAGGAAATTTAACAATTGGGTTTTAGATTCAGGTACTTTTTTTTGAAAATTCGCCGTTCAGTAGACAATTTATCTATTTTGTTAAAAATGCCATATTTGTACTTGAAATGTGAGAAATTTAAAGTATTCCCAATTTCATTAATTATAGTACCTGCATTAATTTTATTTAAAAGAATTTATGGCCCTATTTTCGTAAAAATCTCAATAATTCTTCTGTTTTTATATTATCAAGCCTGTGAAGACTGTTATCGATACAGTTGACAATATTTTTCCAGGCTTTTTGATTTAAGTCGTGGAGAGGTCGACATGAAAAATGCTTTAGTCCGAAATTTGTAACAATTAAGGGCCTAAAGGCCTTAAAAGAATTCACTTAGATTAAAAGACAATTGGTTAAGTTGCTGGAGGTACTAAAAAAATAGACGCCTGGTTAAATTTTTCGGGTGCTGAAAAGGAGGCATTTGGTTAAGTTGCTGTTAGTGCTAAAAAAGAGATGTTAGGTTAAGATGCTGGGATGCTGAGAAAGAGACACTTGGTTAAGTTGATGGAGGTGCTAAAAAAGAGAATGTTGGTAAAGTTTTTGGAGGTGCTAAAAAAGAAAAGCTTGGTTAAGTTTCTGGGAGTGCTAAAAATAGTTGCTTGATTAAGTTTATGGGGTGCTGAGGATAAAACACTTAGTTTATTTCTTGCAGCGTTAAGGAAGAGGCACTTGGTTCAGTTGCTGGAGGTACTAAAAAAAAGACACTTGGTTATGTATCTGGGGTGCTGTAAAAAAGACACTTCCTTAATTTGTTGCAGTCCACAGGAAGAGGTACTTGGTTAAGTTGCTGGGGGTTCTAAGAAACAGATGCTTGGTTGTGTTTCTGGGGTGCTAAAAAAAGAGACGCTGGGTTAAGTTGCTGGGGGTGCTAAAAAATAGACACTTGCTTAAGTTGCAGGGAGTGTTAAAAATAGTTACTTGATTAAGTTTCTGGGTTGCTGAGGAAGAAATACTTGGTTTATTTCTTGCAGCGCTGAGGAACAGGTATTTGGTTAAGTTGCTGGGGGTGCTAAAAAAGAGACACTTAATTATGTATCGGGGGTGCTGTAAAAAAGACCCTTGGTTAATTTGTTGCAGTCCACAGGAAGAGGTACTTGGTTAAGTGGCTGGGGGTTCTTAGAAACAGATGCTTGGTTGTGTTTCTGGGGTGCTAAAAAAAGAGACCATTGGTTAAGTTGCTGGGGGTGCTAAAAAACAGACACTTGCTCAAGTTGCAGGGAGTGTCAAAAATAGTTGCTTGATTAAGTTTCTGGTTTGCTGAGGAAGAAATACTTGGTTTATTTCTTGCAGCGCTGAGGAAGAGGTACTTGATTCAGTTGCTGAAGGTACTAAAAAAGAGACACTTGGTTATGTATCTGGGGTGCTGTAAAAAAGACACTTGCTTAATTTGTTGCAGTCCACAGGAAGAGGTACTTGGTTAAGTGGCTGGGGGTTCTAAGAAACAGATGCTTGGTTGTGTTTCTGGGGTGCTAAAAAAAGAGACTCTTGGTTAAGTTGCTGGGGGTGCTAAAAAACAGACACTTTCTCAAGTTGCAGGGAGTGTCAAAAATAGTTGCTTGATTAAGTTTCTGGTTTGCTGAGGAAGAAATACTTGGTTTATTTCTTGCAGCGCTGAGGAAGAGGTACTTGGTTCAGTTGCTGAAGGTACTAAAAAAGAGACACTTGGTTATGTATCTGGGGTGCTGTAAAAAAGACACTTGCTTAATTTGTTGCAGTCCACAGGAAGAGGTACTTGGTTAAGTTGCTGGGGGTTCTAAGAAACAGATGCTTGGTTGTGTTTCTAGGGTGCTAAAAAAAAGAGGCGCTGGGTTAAGTTGCTGGGGGTGCTAAAAAATAGACACTTGCTCAAGTTGCAGGGAGTGTTAAAAATAGTTACTTGATTAAGTTTCTGGGTTGCTGAGGAAGAAATACTTGGTTTATTTCTTGCAGCGCCGAGGAAGAGGTACTTGGTTAAGTTGCTGGGGGTGCTAAAAAAGAGACGCTTGGTTGTGTTTCTGGGGTGCTAAAAAAAGATACGCTTGGTTAAGTTGCTGGGAGTGCTAAAAAAGAGACACATGGTTGAGTTTCTGGGGGTGCTAAAAAAGAGACACTTAATTAAGTTGATACTGTTCGGTGTAAGATCTAACTTAACTTTGACCATTGGATTTGATATCAAATAAGGGTAGATATTGCGAAAGGAAGACTCAACAAGATTGCTACTGTCGGGTTCAAGAGAAGTTCAGGAGAATATTTGCCATTGCTAACCAATATTTAGCCAAAGTCCACAAACTACTCTTGGTTTGGTATCAAACTCTACGATCCTTTTCTCCATTCTGTTACCTATGTAGCTCCTGGATCGAGTGGGTGGTTTACTCCTTTTTCTCTCTTCAGCGCACCACGTCGGATCGCTAATAGAATAATAAATATCAGCCCGTGTTCGCACGTTTTTTGCACGTTCTTGGCCGACAGTAGCAGTCCCAGAGTTCTATTCACAAAATGAAATGCACTTCCTTCCTCAGCAATCTTAAGAGTTCAACGCCGTTGCATCCGTTATGCACTTATGCTGCGATTTTATGGGAAATCTTGACGTTTTAATTAAAGTATATTCGTATCGTGAAACGGGATGACTTTGGAAATGTGGGGTAAGTTCGAACACCCCTAAATTGATAGGTTTAATAACCTAAAACTGTTTCAAGAATATGGATTTTGTTCCTTCGGGTTTAGACGAATTTTTAGACAAAACAGTTACCGTCAAAAAGGGCAATTTCGGAAATAAGGGGTAATTTCGGAAACCCCTAAATTAATAAAATAAATTACTCCGAACTTTTCCATATTTTTGGAACAATTTTGATTCTGAGTTGGAAATTACACTATATGGATCAAAAATCGTCGGTTTGCATTGAAAATCCATCTCATTAGTAGAAATTTCATCTCTTTGGTTAAAAATCCAAACATTTTTTATTTAAAGTTAAATTCTCTTTACTTGATAAGTCTATTATTATGCTTTTATATAAGAATTTACTTTTTTTTATTAGGAATTTTATTTTCACGAGAATTTAATTATTTTATTGAAAATTCAATAATGCCAGTTGAATATTTACGTTAATTAAAAAAAAAATATTTTAATAGAAATTTCATATTTTTGGACAAAAATCTTTTTTTTTCAATTAAAAAGATCAATTTTCCACTAAAAATGGAAAAGTCATGTTTTCACTTTAATAAATTAATTTTAATTTAAAAAATTTAATTTTTAAACAAGAAAGAAAGGTGAATTTTTAGCAAAATATCTAAATTCTTAAACAAAAAAATGAATTTTTAAGAAAGGAGGTAGATTTTAAACTAAAAATGAAATAGTTGCATTTTTAGTTTCAACAGTAAAGTTCAAACCAAACAGATTAATTTGTTACCTAAAAACCATTTCACAATTACGAAAATCATTGAAAATTATAGTAAACTTTCCATTAAAAAAAAACACTATCAGGTGGAACCAAAGAAGTTTCTTTAAATAAAAAAACTGCATTTTTAACAAAATAGTTCATTTTTCACCAAAAAGACGAATTTTCAAACAAAATACTTCAATTTTCAACCAAGTCGTTAGATTTTCAACTAAAAGTTGTTTTTAACTTAATTTCTTAATTTTTAACTAGAAAAAGAATAATATTTGACTCAAAATGGAATAGTTAAATTTTTAGTTTTGAAAAATTAATTTTAAAGCAAACAAAAACTAATTCTCAACAAATTAGTTAGATTTTCAACCCAAAATAAGAATTTTTATGAAAGGAATTTAACCTTCAACCAAGTTTTTTAAATTTTTAAACAAATAGTTCAATTTTCAATTTAAAAACGTAAATTTACAATCAGAAAAAGGAATACTTATATTTACAGTTAAAAAATTCGGGTTCAAGCAACAAAAAACGAATACTTTATAAAATATTTAAAGTTTCAAACAAACACAAAAAATACGAGTTTTTAACATGATATTAAAATTTGTAAATATAAAAATTAGTTTTTGAGAAAGAAGGTAAATTTTCAACTAAAAATGGTATAGTAACATTTTTAGTGTAAAAAGTAAAGTTCAACCCAAAAAAATTAATTTTTTACAAAAAAAAACTTCAAAATTAAGAAAATAATTTGAAAATAGATAAAACTTTCCACTAAAAGAAAAAACTATTCCTTGTAAACTAAGAAATTTCTTTGAAAAAAACTGGTTTGCCAACAAAATAGTTCATCTTTCATTCAAGAAGATTCATTTTTCACAAAAAATACGAAATTTCAACAAAATACATCAATTTTCAACCAAGTCATTAGATTTTCAACAATACAATTTTTTGCAATCAAATTGTTAAATTTTAAACTAGAAAAAGTATATTACTGAACCAAAAATTAAATATTTAAATTTTTAGCTGTAAAAAATTAAATTTAAAACAAACAAAAACAAATTCTCTACAAATCAGTTAGATTTTGAAAAAAAAAGTATTTTTGAGAAAGGAGTTCAACTTTTAACGAAGTAGTTTAATTTTTAACCAAACAATTTAATTTACCATTAAAAAATTTAGTTACCAGTATGGTAATAGAAAAGATTTAAAAATTAAAAATCGTAATAGAAAAAATAGAAGTTTCCAAAAACATATTAAAATTTGTAACCACTAAAAATAGAAGTTAAAATAAAAAAATTCCTAAAGAATTAAAGGGTTAAACTTTTAACAAAATAGTTTCAACTGAAAATTGAATAGTTACGTTTTAAGTTAAAACGATAAGGTTAAACAAAAAAGATAAATTTATAACAAAGTTTTTTTTTGCTCAACTGAAATAGATCAATTTTTAATCGAACATTTACATTATGAATAAAAAATGATGAAATTTCCACCCAATGAGGTAAATCTTCAACCAAGAAAGATTCAGAGGAGTCAATTCAAAGAAAGAATCGAAGAGAATCTTCTTCGACTGAACCAATGAACACTTTTCTTTAATTCCAAGAATCTCTTTTTTTCTGTCTAAATGGGAAATACATGGCTTCAACTTTATAGTCTTCAGGCAACCCCTAAGTATTAATTGCTTTCAAAATAAAGAAGTACATCTCCATTTCTGAGAGAAACGTCAAAAATCTGGAGACGAGTCTCAAAATCCAGAAAAAAAACAATTTTGAACCAACCTAAACAGTTGCAGTAGACTAGAAATTTGGAGAACCTGGTCATCGACCTTTAAGGGTGTGGGTCGTGTGTTTCGGATAATTGAGAAGAATGCAGAAGGCCGGAAGGGGTGGAAGAAGTCGGATGATGCTTACGAGTTCTGGGGTGTCAGAGTCGATATCTTGCCAGCTCTGTGTCACAAGGGTGGCAGCGAGTAGGTTGGGGGTGTAGATGCCGGTCGGAAGAGGGAAGGGGGTGAGGTACAGGCGAGGGGGTATGATTAGCATTACACTCTGAGCCTCGATGATCAATAGTGGAAACGTCTCTCCCTTCATTCTCATTCTCTCGCTGTGTTAGCCTTATCTCCCTCCCTCACCCCCTTCCCTCCTCGCAACCGCTCTCGCCATCGGATATGCGCGAATGTCTCACCCCCTTCCTTCCCTGTGTCTCTTTCCATCATCCCCCCTTTCTCTCATCTCTCGGGATGCCCAGCAGGATCCACACCCTGTGTGAGGGGGTGCTTGGGGGGAGGGGGGGGGAGTGGGGGTGTATAGTACCGCCACCGCATCTATGCCACCCCTTTTCGTATCGCTGGGAACCTGAGCTGCTCGAGAAAACCCGCAGAATGGTAACGCCGCCTTTTCCTCATATTTATCGCCAACACTTCGGAGCGGAAAAAGTGCAGAAGCAGCATGATATGTGTATGTATAATATATAAGTATAAGTATAGGTACGGTACACAGAGTCGAGATTTTCTGGCTGAAATCTATACCTTCCCACCTTTTTAGATCCGGATGTTTTATTTGACGGTGTCAGCAAGAGGAGATATTAACCGAGCAGCTCCGCTGCGGAATTATGTGGGTGGTGGGTGAGATTCGACTTCCGTGGAATTTCCGGAGAACGCCGTTCCGGTAACTCAACGTGTATACGGAGGATCCCTGTCGAAGTTTTCGAATGCCTTCGCGTGCCACTTCCTGGCGAAGCGAAAAATTCAAGGAAAATCGACTAAATAGACCTAGTCTGAAATGCACTGATTAGCAGAGCTGATTAAAAGAATTAAAAAGGTTAAAAAGTTCAGGTCGGTTCGAATACGATGAATTAAGAATGTAGGTTGCAGAATGAAGGTGTTCTTAAATGAGGAAAATGCGAGGGAAAAGTCGGAGAATTACAACTTCTTGCTGGACTATTAGAGGGAAAACCCGTAATGCAGCTTCGAGTTGCCACTTCGGGTTGTCTAGCGGTAGGTGTCCTCATGCCAAAGGACTTACATGGACCAGTCTAAGAAGAATGTTCACAGGCCAGTAAAATGCAGTCGTCTAACAGTAGATGTGCTCATGCTACTTAAATGAACCAGCCCGAAAAAATTTTAAAAGCCAATGATAAGGAATCGTTTAGTGGTATAAACTATATACCAGTCTGAAGAAAATGTTTACAGGACAGTAACCTGGGTGCCTCTAACGGTAGATGTGCTCATGTTACTTAAATGGACAAGTCTATGACACACATTTTACAGGACAATAACGTGGACTCGTCGAACGATGGATGCGCTCATGTTACTTAAATGGACCAGCCTAAGCAACTTTTGTACAGGACAGTAACGTGGATTCGTCGAACGGTAGATTTGATCATGCAACTTAAACGGACCAGACTAAAAATAATTTTTACAGGCCAATAAAGTTGAGTCGTTTAACGGTAGATGTGCTCATGCTATTTACATGGACGAGCCTTAGAAAAACGTTTACAGGAAAGTAACGTGGAGTCGTCTTACAGTAGATGTGCTCATGCTACTTAATTGGACCAGTCTAAGAAAAAATTGTACAGGCCAGTAAAGTGGAGTCGTTTAATGGTAGATGTCCTCATGCTACTTAAATGGACCAGCCTAATGAAAGAATATAAATAATTGATAGTGCTATTTTATTAGTTGCTGCAGTAATTTCATTAGTTGCAGTAACTATTCAAGTAGTAACAGCAATAAATAAAATGGATTTCCCAACTAATAAACAGAAAAGTAACATATTTTACAAGCTGAATAGTTGGCCCAATTAACCATCATTTTCAGTGCACATTAAAGGTCGACTGATCAACTTTATGCACAAAAAAATGATTTTCTAACCAAATTTACAATCGACATATATATGTATAATATTAAGATTATTTATTGAAGAATTATAAATTTTAAATGTCCAAGTTTGCGATTTTCTGTTTACGCAAAGCTTAATCTCGGCGATCGTGTAGACGGCCAGTAATTCTAATTAAAGTTGTTCCTTCCATGCTTGTAGAAAATAATAAAAGTAGGATTTTTACTTTTAAACAACGAGTTGAATTTTCAACTGAGAATATTAATTTTCTTCTACAAAAGCCATTTTTTGTGACCAAATATATAAATTTTTAACCAAATATTGAATTTTATAAGATAATAAGAAAAAAAATTTTTTTTGATAAAAATAAAAAAGATAAATTTTCGACACAGAAGATTCATTTCCTACGAAGAAAGACGAATTCTCAACCTAACAGAAGAGTTTTAAAACTAAAAAAGATACATTTTGAACCAAGAATGGAATAATTCAATTTCCCATGGAAAAATAGTTTTTAAACAAGAAAAGGAATGTTGAAAGAAAATAGTTCAATTTTGAACTAAAGGGATGAACCGTCATCTAAAGTGATAAATCTTCAACAAAAAATGAATTTTTAACCAAGTATGAAATCGAATGGTAGGTTTGATATTATGATTATTCATTGAAGCGCTCTAAATTGGAATGTCCAAGTTTGCGATTTTCTGTTTACGCAAAGCTTAATCTCGGCGATCGTGTAGACGGCAAGTAATTCTAATGAAAGCCGTCCGTTCAATGCTTGTAGCAAATAATAAGAAGCTCTCATCCGACGAAACCAATATAATAATTACATCAGCATATCGGCAAACAGAAGTCAGCGTTACCAACCAGCCCTCAACTACTTTCCGCCACGGAAGCTAAATACACGACGAACTACAAATAAAACGAGCCCAATCGGAATTTCGAAATATTTTCGACGAGGAGCCTTATCGAATCAGCCTGAATAATAATAGCCGTCAGATTAAATTTCCTCGACGTCCAAAATCGACCTTTGTAGTCCGCTAAAAGCTTTCCGTATTGTTTCCTCGCGGTCCATTGTATCTATGTTTGTACAATTATTTATTACGTAATGATGTTACCAGCTACCTATCCACCCACTACTGAATAGCCATTCACTGTGTTATTTTGATGGTATCGATGGGTAAATAAATCCAGTTTCTATTCAACTCTTCATTTCAGAGTTACTACCAAACTTGCCATTATTGCGCCTTGTATATTTTTTACCGGAAATCTGCAATTCGAATTCTGCCTTCTAATTATAAATAGAGAGCTGATTAGAGCCATTGTGAAGTTAGCTGCTTAGCGCAGCTTGGCTCTCACTGCCAGTGAGAGCTGAGCTGCGTTTGGCAGCCAACTTCACTGCGGCTCTAATCTGTTCCTCAATAATAAAAAATATTAATACTAAATCTGACAAATTTGAATTGTTGTTAAACTGCAAAGTGCGGCCCTCTTATTTGAGGATTTTGATAAAAATGGTAAGTTTCTTGAAAACAGGGAAAAAATAAGAAAGTTTTGAAAAAGGAGAAAAGAGTTTATGAATCGCCTCAAATCTGTTTTGTTAATCAGCGATCTAAGTTAATATTCCGCCCTCGCTCTTATCTTAACCTTCACCTCACCCATATTTCTCGTTGGCTACCTCTTCTCGCCTGCTAGACCTAAGATCCCCTTCCTTACACATTCTTATTTCTAATCATTTTCCCCTCCCTTTTTAAACTCACTTTTCCTAATTTCCCACACTGATTTCCCCTTAATTTCTCTAATTTCCCATTCTTTATTTCACCACACATTTCTTAACTTTTCTCTACATATATCCCTTATTCTCCCTACTTCAGTTATCACCTCTTTCTCTGTTTCTCCTCTTTTACTTTCTCTACTGTACCTTCCATAATTTTCCCACCCATTTTTCTCATATTCCCTCAATTTTCCTACTTTGCCAGTTCTTATTTCAAACTCATATCCCTAATTTCTCTTCACTCTTTTTCCTAATTTCCACTACTTTACCTACTTCCCCTCCCTCAATTTCTCCTTTTCCCTCATCTTGTTTCCTTTTCTTTCCCCCACTCTTATTTCCCTTCCTTTCTCCTTCTCTCATTTTTCCTCACGTACATCACTTTTACATTTATCATTTCCTTTCACACATTTTCCTAATTTCCACTACTTCACTTTTCTCTTCTTTCTTCATTTCTCCTCCTTTCCATTTACGTTATTTCCCAGTACTCTGTTTACTGAACCTCTCACAATTTCCCATCCTTCACTTCCTAACTCCCGTTTCCTCATTTACCCGTACTTCTACCACTTTACCGGCCCTCGCTTCCCCTCACATTCACTAATTTCTCTCCTCTTATTTCTTTAATTTCCACGAGTTCACTTACCTCCCATCTCTCCATTTCTCCTCCTTTTCCCTCCCTTTCTCTCCTCTTATGTCCCCTTTTTCCCTTTCTGCCGCTTATTATTTCCCCTTCCCTTATTTCCCTAATTTCCCCAATTTCACCTACTCCCCCTTTCCTAATTTCCTACCACTAATTTCCCTCATATTCACTACCCTTTCTACCCTTTCTACCCTTTCCTCATTTACCTTCTCTTCTACAATTTTGCCACCTCTTACTTTGCCTCACATTGAGTAATTTCTCTCTACTTATTTCTCTAATTTCCACGACTGAACTTAACTTTTATCTTTCAATTTCTCCGCCTTTTCTCTCCTCTTATGTCCCCTCATTTCCCCTTCCTTCATTTCCCTAATTCGCCGACTTCCACCTTCCTTACTTTCATCCGCTTCCCCTAATGACTCTCTCATCATTTTCCCTCCCCTAATTTCTTCTCCCTTTTTCTCAATTCTCCGACTTTTCTACCTCTTGTTTCTCCTTACATGCCCTAATTTCCCTCCACTTACTTCCCTAATTTCCACTACTTCACCTACCTCCTATCCTTTCATTTATCCTCCTTTCCTCTCCTCTTATTTCACTTTGCTACTTCTACTGTATCTCATATAATTTCCTCTCCCCTGATTTCCCCTTCACTGAATGCCCTAATTTTCTGCTCCTTCGCCTACTTTTCCTCCACTCATCTCTCCTCACTTCCCCTACTTCAAAACCTATCACTTCCGGTCACCCGGCCGAAACTATATGGGGTTTCTGCCCGGGGTAGGGAACCTTAAAAATGATAAATGGGGGGTATGGGGAGTATGGGGAGTATGGGGTTTATTTTGAAAAAGATAAGTACAATCTGGGCGCTTACATTTACGAGAGCAGAGATCAGAGATCAGAGCTTAGATGGCACGCACACTGACACTAAAGAAGTAAGGCAGGCAGGAAGGAAGGAGCTTGCGTAAGCCCCTAATTTCTCGCAGGGTAAAAGTTGCCAGCCGTAAGCATCTCCACAAGGGGTGAGCTTTATTCGGGGTTGGAGTCAATCGGCAGGGTGGGCGAGAAGAGAGTTTATATTGGAAAAAGGCAAGACCGGCGCAACACTCGCAGCGAGTGAAACGTTTAAACTTTTTATGAGTTGCTGCGTCGTCGCTCGAGTGAAGAAATTTCAATTTTGCCACCTTCCACCCCCCCCCCTGCCCGCGAGTTTCATACCGACCAATCCCTTTCCTCTTGCACTCGCCCCAAGAATTTTCAAACATCCGGCTTTGATATCCTCACGGATAATTTATAACAGCCCTCGATAATCCTGTCGCTGATCCACCTTCCAGGACAGCGAATTCTCAGCTAAATAATTGATTCATTTTCGAGATTAAGTGCGAGCTCTTATGAGAAGCTTCAATATCTTTCAAATACATTTTTTCCTAAAATGCGGAGTGGTGCTTTGACCTATAAGTCTGGAAATGACCTGTAATTTTTTCATCTCCAAAATCCTTGACAGGGATTGAAATTACCTGAAATATACTTTTAAAACCTGGATTTTTTTCAGCGAAATTTGTATTTGAAGAACTTTCACCTTGTAATCTTTACACTCCTCGAAAATTAGAAATGTGATTTTGTTCTTACATACGGTAATCTGAAATTGATTATCGATTTTACTTATTTGTCTACTCTAACAAAAGAATGATTATTTTTACTCGAATTAAAAGTTAATTTTATGATATTGCAAGACATCTGTGATTTAAAGTCAATATAAGTAATTTAGATTATTTATTAAACGGGGCATCTTGAATGGAATAAATAGTTGAGATTTTCTTAAAAATTCAACCAGTTGTTATTAACTGTAGTTGAAAACTCAATTATTTAGATGAAACTTAATTTTCTAGGTGGAAAATTCGTGTTTTTCGGTAGAAAATTAATCTTATAAGTTCAAAGTTTATCTTTTTGGTTCAAAATTAGTTGTTTTTTTAAATTAATTTTTCTTACAAAATATCTAAATCATACATTTCTAGTTTAAAATTTTGCCTTAATTAGATGAGAATTCACGGATTTTTTATAAAAATTCGTCTTTTTCGTACAAAATTAATCTTTCAGATTGAAAATGTATTCTTTGGTTGAAAATTGTACTATTTTGTTCAAAATTCATTTTTTGTTTAAAAATTAATTTCTTAACTGGAAATCCAACTAATCAATTTTTAATTAAAAGTTGACCTTTATTTGGTGAAAATTTAAGTATTTGGTGAAAAATTAATTTATTTAGTGAAAAAGTTGTTTTTGGGGTAGAAATATAATCTTTTCGATTAAAAATACAACTAGTTCGTTGAAGTAGCACTCCTTTCTTAAAAATTAATTTTTTTTTTGTTAAAGATTTATCATTTTAATTAAGAATTCGTTTCTTTGGTTGAAAACTTATTTTTTTTAATATTCTTTTTTTTTTTAGTTCAAAAGTATTTTTTTTTTTTTGGTTGAAAACTCATTATTTCATGTTAAAAATAATTTTTTTACCGAAAATCTGCTTCATATTTATTTAAAAATAGATCTATATTATTTGAAACTTCAACAATTTTTTGAAAAATTCATGTATTTTGTCTAAAATTCGATTTTTATTATTCAGTATTAATTTTTTTGCCTGAAAATCTATTTATTTTCTTTTTATTGTTATCATTATTTATTTAAGAGAAAAAGACAGTTGCAGCTGGAATATAGTGGACTCTTAGCCTAATAATAATTACTGCAGTAATTCAAGTATTTTAACTGACTGTAGAAAATGGATCTTCTAGGATAAACTTTCTTTCTTAAGAATTGAACTGTTTTGTTGACAAAACGTTTTTTTTTCTTTTCTTAAAAAAATACTTTTTTTAAAATTCAGATGCAAATACTTTATTTTTGTTTGGAAAAAGATTTCTGTTAGTTTAAAATTTATTAATGTGGTGGAAAATTCATGTATTTGGTTAAAAATTAACAAAATTTATTAACTTTTTTCAAAATTCGTCCTTTTTTAGTAAAAAAATAATTCCTTTATATGAAAATCTAACTAGGACTCCATAGAAAACAAATTTTTGTAAATAAACATTTTGTTCAAAATATTTATCATTAAAATAGTAGTATAAATATTAGTATAAATATTAGTATAATTATTAGTTGCTTGGAACTTGATCTTCTTTGTTGAAAATGCATTTTCTTCATTGTAAATTCAACATTTTGGTAAAAAGTTCATCTCTTTGGTTTAAAATTAGAGGCTTTTGTTGAAAATTCGTTTAAAAAAATAAAAGTAATTTTTTTAAGCTAAAAATTTAACTTCTCTATTTTCGTATGAGTCCCTAGAAATAATCAAAGAAATAATAAATATGTATGATTATTAATTGATTATTTAAAAAATTTTAAATAATTAAAATTTTATATATAGTTTATTAATTAAATTATTAATTAATAAAAGTGGCATAGAAACCCTTAATAAATTATAATAATTTGAGCCAAAACAAACTAGGTAAATTTAAACTGGAATTATCTAAAACAGTTTTATTTTTAATTTTCCACTCAGTAATACTCTATTATTGCTATTTATTTTTATTATGATTTTTTTAGATTACTTACATACCAATTTTGTTACTGTAGAATAATTTAATTTAAAAATTTGTCTGGTTGGCTTTAATTGGGAATTTTTAGGATCGAAGATCCGACTGCCGGAACGAATGGTAGAGCACTCGAAACACCTCACCCCATCACTCGAGTCATAAAAAAGTCCTGATGAAGACGTCAATGAATATTTATTCGAAGACTTTCATTTTAGCGTAACTTTACTCGGAACCGAGATGCTCTTTTATTTTAAAGCAACACATTAAAAGAAAGGTTCGTTTGCGAACTTTTATCAGAATTTGATTGGGAATCGTACTGAAGTGAAATTGCAAAAGACGGGAAGCTATTGGAATAAAATAACTGGACTTACTATCGCCAGAGTGTTTCTTTACCGTAGAGGGAACGGGGCTCAGCGCGCCTCAGGGCTTCGCGCGCCCAAGGGCTACGTGCGCACCGGGGCTACGCGCGCACTTTTTATTTTAAAAAATTGCTACACGTTGAATCTCGCTTAATCGCATGTGAATGAGCCTTAAGGCTCTTGTGTCGCTGTTAAAATTTCACGTCATTCAGGATGACACAATAACTTCTACAGCGTTTCGTTCAGATTTTTGAATCGTTCAATGCCGAGTCTTTTTTTCGGCTAACTAGAACAAAAATGACGGATGGCTGAGCGCGCACTTTCCAGCGGGGGCTTCGCGCGCACCTCGTATGGGCGCTGCGAGACGGTGCAAAATTGTTTTGTGTCCCCCCGGAATAGACACAAAATTGATTAAATAAAAATTTTTTTGAAGAAATCCAAAGGTGCGCGTTTAATCTCAAGCCTGGAAATGATAGTGCGCGCTTAGCCCCATGCCTTTTTCAGACGTCTCTAAAGTTAGCGTCAATTTTATCAAATAGCAAGTAAACTTTTGCTCATTAATAATTGCGTCTAGGGTCAAAATTATAATTCAAATATCACTTCTTCAAGCTGTATCAGTGCCTTTTATTTGATAACTTCATTTCGCTATTAAAAATTGACAATAAGAAAACTGTAGGCGCTTAGATACTATCTCCCCTAAAAAAAATTCTTTTTGAATAATATTGGACTGACTTTCTGATACTAACATATATTTATTTTAAAGCATACAGAAATTAAATTCAAAACTAAAGTAGCATTTTTTTGCATATTTAGTTCAAGTTAATTTTATTCCTTAGCTACATTTTGCATATAATAAAGCGATCTTGATTGAAAAAGTCTGCAGCATGCATAACATATTAATATAATTCACTCATACTCTATTACTAGTAGTTTACGAGTGAATATTGAAGAGACTGCATTTTTATAGACTTTTTTCCTTATTTGGATTGAAGATATACCTAATTGTAAATTAAATGAAATTCTAATTTTTGTTTTCTCAGGAATTGTATGGTATGACTTTTTTTAAAGTACAAATTCGATCTGTTAAAATAAGATTATTGCATTTTCAATTAAATAAATAATTTTTTTACGATATAGCTGATTTTCTAATTGAAAAAAATAAGTGTTCAACCTAAATTTAAATATTTAAATTCTAAGTAGAAAAAATTGATTCAAAATAACAACAAAAACAACAAATTTTGAAAACAAAAGAAATTGTTTAATTTTCAATTTAGAAATCAATTTTCAACCCGAAAAAACGGATTTTTTTTACAAAATATTTATATTTTCTAAAAAAGCAATGAATTTTTAATTAAAATAATGAATCGCTAACCTAAAAAATAAATGCTTAATCAAATAGTTGAACTTTTAAACAAAATTTTTTAACGGAAATGATCAATCTTTAATCAAAAAGATGAATTTGCTACGAAGTAATTCAATTTTCAACCGAATAGGTAAGTTTTCAACGAAAAAACATTCGTTTTTAACTTTTTAATCAGAAATGGATTAGCTGAATTTTCAGTTTACAAAATTAATTTCAGACAAAAAAAATAAAATAAAAAAAATATAAAATTTAAATTTCCAGTTAAATTAATTAATTTAAAAAAAAAGAATTTTTAAGAAAATATACAAAGTATCAACTAAATATTTGAATTTTCAATTCATGAAGATTTATTTGCAAACAAAAATGGAAAAGTTAAATTTTCCCTTGAAAATATTAATTTTTAGCTGAAAAACGAATGTTCAACAAAATGCATGAATTTTCTATCAAATAATTGATAATTCCATCTTAAAAATCCAATGGTTAAAAGTTCAAGTGTGTAGTTAAACATTGTTTTTTGTTTGGTTTTGTTAAAACTGATTGATTTCTTAAAATGAAAATATAAGTATTCCATTTTTGACAATTAATTTCCCTGCTTAATATTTAACTATTTTATTTTTGGTTGAAAATGTATCGGTTTCAGTAAAAACTCAATTATTTTGTTTAAAAATCATGTATTTTTTTGAAAAATCATCCTTTCCAGTCAAAAATAAATCTTAATGATCTAAAATTATTTTTTATGTATAAAAATTCATTTTCTGTTGTAAAATTGAACTATCTTGTTGAAAATGCGTTTTTCTTTTTCTTGAAAATTAATTTTTCTACTTAAAATTTATATTTCACAGTTCTGATGAAAATTGCTCGTTTTAAATTGAAATCTCAACTATTATATTTTAAAACCTTGTACTTTGTTGAAAGTTATTCTTATTTTGTTGATAATTATTCGCGTAGGTTGAATATTTATATTTTTGATTGAAAAATGTACTATTTGGTTGAAAATTCAGTTATTTTTGTAGAAAATGCAATACTTTTACTTAAACGGATCGAATTTCCGCTCCAATTTTCTTGGACTTTTGGTCAAGGGAGAGGAAAACTGCAGAAAACGTTTCCCCACTGCAGCAGACTATCACAAAATCAATCAGCATTAGACCAACCCCCAATTGAATACCTTGACGCTCCAGGTGCAAAAAAAATATGAGTCAGTAAAGTTCTGTCGAGACAAGTATCTAGAAGAGTTAGAGATGGTTAAAACATAGAAACCGTTAATAAGTTATATTAATTTGACCTGCAAAAACTAGCAAATTACCTGGAATTGTAAGTCCCATAAATCTCAACCCTATTTCTGACGAACTAGATCTGGTAAAGTCTTTAAATCCCGTATTATCTACAATTCTACATACGAATCTTTATTAGAAGTGCTCGCATGCTGGACTTTTAGCGAAGGGAGAGGAAAACTGCAGAAAACTTGAAAATAACCAAATTTGACCTGGAAGTGACCAGGAATTGGAAGTCGTTCCAAAAATCGCCACTTTTTCCCTGTCGAATTTAATCCGTCGGTATTCCCTAAATCCCATACTTTTGACCAAGGGAGAGGAAAATTGCAAAAAACCTCTCCCTAATTTAGGTTTCCACAATATTGTGTCATCGGTTGCAATTATTGGCCGAAGTTAATGTACTGTTGCATCCTATTTAGAGCGAGGGATGAGAGTTGGGGAAAAAGAAGATGACAAGCTAGCTGGAAAGAGAAAGGCAGAGAAGGGCAGAGTCAGCATTGGACCAACCCCCGTTTTAATATGTTGACGCTCCAGGGAAAAAAGAAAAATACGAAAGAGTCAGTGATGTTCGGTCGAGTAGTTGGGGGCGGGGGAGGAAAAGGCAGTGGTGCCAGGCTCGTGGGGCGGTAGGTGGCTGGGAGAGGCACAAACAAAAACGCGAAAAGAAAGTTTGCCGTAACAACAAAAGACGTTTGTTATTGGGCAGCATTTGAATTGTCTGTGTGTTGGCGGGCCTTCTTATTGGCCGACTCTGAGGCTCGGCGTCGGCGTCGCGATCTGCGGTGATGGTGGGGTGGCTCTAAGGGGTAGCTATCCACCCCTCTTTTAGAGCAACTATACCACGGCTAAGTGTACTGCCTATTACCCCTATCCTCCTGTAACCTGAGTTACACGGACCGCTTCTGCGAGAGTGGGTTTGTTTCACCTCTGACCCCTTCACATCATCCGATATTCCTCATCTTCACGGTGAAAAAAAATATCTTCATGAGGACGCAAGCGTGACACTTATTTAAATTAACTTGAGACTGCATGGACCCTTTGGGGACACTTTGAAAAACTCGTCAACGAGCCTGGAATTGGTATTTTTTTTTTCATAAAGAAGTTCTGGTCTAGCTGATACGTGACGAGTGTTGGAAGTGGATTTTGTGAAGAGATATTTTGCTGATTTAGAAAAAAGCGGAAAATTAGAACGGATGGTACTAACTTTAATGCAGCTTTACTGATAGGATAGGGAATAAAAGTCTCATTATGATTTTTGAGTCATGAATAAAATTCTAGAAGGTTTAGTGAAAAATTGATGAGGCATTAATTAATGTTAATTTTTATGAATTGCAGGCATTAATTGTGGTTTTAAATAATATAAAAAGGGAATAAATCCAAGACAATGCATAATGAAACATTGATATTACTGATAAGAGTTGCCAGGTTCAATTTCAAACGATTTGGACGTATGAATTTTATTATAAATTATTGATCAAATATTGGATATTGAGACTGTATTCGGACTTTAATCTTTTCCCCCTATACCCCCTTTTTCCATATTATAAGCAATTTCTTGTTTTCCCGCTGTTTTTAATCAAATCTTCCCCTTTTTCTTGTTTTTTTTTTCTTCTTAAATGCTAACTGAGTTAATGCAACCAAATAATCAAAGTGCTTTTGTCCGAAAATTTATTCTTTTTAATTGAAATGTCTACAATTATATTTCTGATTTAACATTAATCTCTTCTGTTTAAAAGTTAAACTATTTTCTTAAAGAAGCATCTTTTTAAGAAAATTCCATTTTTTCTTAAACTGTCTGTCGTTTTCGATTCAAAGTTGGTATTTTTTGATAAAAATGTCATCTTTCTTGGTTGAAAATGCATCGATCTTTTTTTATCATAACTTGTTGAAAAATCATCTTTCTTTTACAAAATTATTTTTTGGTCTCAAAATTCAACGAATTGTTTAAAAATTCAACAGCGGTTTTGGCTGAAGTTTAATATTTTTTGTTTGATAATTAGACAATTTGGTTGAAAATTCATCTCTTTAGGTTAAAATTTCATTAGTTTGGTTAAAAATTCAACTATTTCGTTGAAATCTTAATTATTAAAAAAAAATGCAACTATTTTGGTAAAAAGCATTCTGTTTTTTACCGAAAATTTAACTTTTTTATTAAACAATTTGCTTCCTGGATTCAAAATAAAACTATTTGATCCAAATTGCAAAATATTTTTGTTTAAACTTTATTATTATGTGTTCGAAAATTTGACCATTTAGTTTGGAAATTCATCTTCATAGATTGAACATTCAACTGTTTTCTAGAAAAGTTATTAATTTTTAGGTTGCAAAAATCAATTTTAATTTTGTTGTAAACTATTTTTTAACTGTAAAATTAACGATTCCATTTTATTTGAAAATTCCTCTTTTTAGCTGAAGAAGTAGATTGTTGAAAATTTGTTTTCTAAGTTGAAAATTAGATTTTTAAAATGAAAACTTAGTTATTCCATTTTGCATGTTCTTTTAGTTGAAAAAAATTATTTGATTAAAAATTCAAATATTCTAATGAAAATTCATCTTTTTTGATACGAATTTTTGTTTTTTTGTTAAAATTCATATGGTTGGCAGAAAATTCCATTATTTGATTGAAAATTCAAATATGTGATTTAAAACTCAACTTTTTGGTTAAAAATGCATCTATTCTGTTGAAAATTAATTTATGTGCGTAAAAAATTGATTTGTTAAAAAATCAATTATTATGCAGAAAATTAGTCTTTTTTCTTTGAGGATTCAACTACTTTGTTAAAGATTTAACTTTTCGGGTTCAATTCAACGGTTTTTTATTTAAAATTGAGATCTTTCTTGTTTAAAAGAAAACTTTTATTAATTTCCCCTGGTTTAATAACATTTCGCTCTAAAGTCTGTACATTTTTCAACTATAATTTAAACTCTCATTGCTTATATTGATGTTTTAATTAATTGCTACAGCAATTAGAGTCTAAAATTATAGTTTGAAAATTTCTTGAAAGCAAAGAAACTCCTTACTAAAATTTTATGGCATTGGCCTACAGTAAGGTGGTTTAAAAATATCAGTTTAAAAAAAATAGCGGTACAATTTGATATTTTTGTCTAAATCATGAGATGAGACAATATGGAAATTGTAAAAAATAAATAAATAAAGACTAAATCATCTTAAATAACGTAGTTTGGAGACCACTAAATATGAAAGGTACCAATTTGTCAGTATCGCATTAAAACTGTATAATCCTGATAAATTTCCCACATTTTAAGCCCAGGACAAATCCCTATAGTTTTAAAAGCCAGTCGTCGAGACACTTTTGAAGGTCGAATTTCAAAAATCTGCTTTTCGGAAATAAAGCATCTAAAGTTGACAAGTTTTAAATTCTGATTTAATCATAAAAATTACCCACTTCCGGTTTTTTTTTATCATAAGTATAGTAGTAGATAGATAATAGACTGAAGTATGATACCCCTTAGAAAACCTTTGTTTGCTTTTTAAAATTTAAGAAGAATTATTTATTTTTATGTATTATTTATTAAAATTGAAGAATATTGAAGAAAAAAGAATCAAGGTAAACCAAGATTGCAAGAAGAGGGGTGGTAGCACTGCTGTTGGTGTCATGCTATCACCATAGCATAGTGCAGAGTAACACTCTAGCGTCCTACCATGCGGTTCGAGCCCCGCTCCAGTGGCAAGCCTTTTCTCCAACGTGCGGTTCTCTTCAGAGGCGTGCGCCGCCTCCACCCCCACCAGCGACGATAACCGCCCCTATATTGCAGGCTCTTCGTCGCGAAGCTGCGCGGGCTAAGGGCCGATACTAGCGAAAGCGAGACAAACAACGAGCCCATGCCAACGTCGAGCGTGAAACAAAACTAGCGCCGCCGTGAGAGCGCAGGGGAAACACATCACCCCTTCCTTCCTTATCTCCCTACTCCCGAAGGCCTCCGCTTCTGCTGCGCTGTGTATGGTTAAATATTGCATTATTGTTTTAACGGCAAGGAGGAAAACAGCCACACAACGTCGCTGTTCGTCCGCGATACCCGTCACGACGCTTCAGCGCCGCGCAACATTATCACGTGCTTTCGAGTCGCGCGCCAGTTTAATTGTCCCGCGCTGGGTGATTGTCACGTGTTCAGGTCCTGTTCGTTGCTCACCACGTCGACAGGTACAACTTGCTCAATTCGCTGCATCAGCGTGCCGCGCTACATCAGGGTACTCCGCTGCACCAGGGTACCCCGCCGCGTCAGGGTACCCCGCTGCTGCACCAGGGTACCGCGCTGCACCAGGGCACTTTCTCCACGACCATCCTCAACCCGGAGCTGAGCCACCCACTCGGCCTTGCCTTGCCATCCGCTGCTGCGCGCAAGGCCATCCTAGGACCACTCCTCCCCTGACATTCTACCACTGGCAGGCACCCTTAACCACCCACCCCCTCGCAGCATCTCAACAACAAGTACTTGCTACTCGCGGTAGCATTCGACACAACACACGACGCTTTTCAAACGCGACGAGGCCTCATCGCCTACCTGTGCCTGACTGCCTATTGCCTAACTACCCGCTACCTTCTCACACCTCCCCTCTCACTCACACTCTTTCACCCACCCCGCCCACTCTCTTTCTTCTCACTCATTCACCTGTTCCCCACAGTCCGGTACCCTCGCACGTATATCTCGAACACACACACACACACATATTTCCAACACACCCACATAACCAACACATGCATAGCCAATATACACACACACACAATCAATACCCATATTCAATGACACACACATGATCCCACATTTAGACAAACTCTCATCCACACATAAACACACATTCAAACAGTCAAACATATCACACATATTTTCTCTATAAGCCTTTCTTTCATCTACTACCATCCTTTCCCTTCTCAGTCTCTTTCACTTACTCTCTTTTGTTTCAAACGCGATGCAGTAAACTACAAATGGATAAGCGATAGAAAACAGTGTCAGCGATAAATAAAAAACTACATACGTGAATTTAAATTGAAAGTGGGGTTTCTTGTGACTTCGAAGCCGGAAGTTATCCTATAGTGCAAGTGTTGAGGATTCCAATGAGGTACCATCAACTGAATAAAACGCAAGTGAATTTCTTCCTAAAAGTTTACGAATTCGTGATATCTATAATTAGAGGGTTTCTTGAATTTGTAGTGTAAATACAAATTATAAAAAAGTGTCTTATTGTTCTAAGATAAGTATTTGGTTTAGAATGTGAACTGTGAGAAATATTTTGTTTTAATTATATCACAAGATACATCTAGTTTTTATTATAGAAGAATTATTTGCTCGTTTAGATTTTTTCGTCAATAAAACAACATATGCCAATTAAAAAGTTAGCGGTACAATCAGCATTGTTTGTAAAATCAAAGTTTGCCAAGTTATTCTAAAAAGTTATCTAAATTTGAAAATTTATTTCATTTAAAAAATTACTGAAGTTTTCTAAATGTATTAATAGGGGAAAAGATTTTCTCTTTAAAAACAGCAGATCAACTTTCAAGCAAGTAATGGAATTTTCAACCAAAAACGATTAATTTTCGAAGAAAAATGTAATAGTTGATATTTCAACCAAAAATGTTGAGATTTTAAATAAAAATTATTGTAATCTAATCAAAATTTTCTAATCAATTTTCAAAGTAAGAAATGCATTTTCAACCAAACAGTTGAATTTTTAACTCAAAAAGATTAATTTTGAGCAAAAAATTTAAGAGTTGTATTTTCAATTAAAGAAATTAATTTTTAGTCACAAAATGGATTTTCAACAAAATAGTCAAGTTATTAGCGAATCAGTTTAAAAAATTCATTTTTAGGAGAAAATCGAATTTCCAACAAAGTAGTTGAATTTCCAACCAAAAATAGAATATTTAAATTTTAAACGAATTTAATGTCAAGCGAATAACAACATTTGAACCAAAGAGTTGAAATTTCATCAAAAGATAACAACGAAATATATAAATTTTCAGCTTAAGAGTTAAAATTTTAATTAAAGATGATTAATTTTAAACAAAAAATCTTATAGTTGTATTCTAAGTTAAAGAGATAACTTTTGAGCAAAAACGAAAGAATTTTCGACAAAATGTTTGAATTTTCATAGAATGAAATTTATTTTTATCTAAAAGGATTAATTGTCTACAGAAAAAATAAATTTTTTACAAAAAAATGTTAGAAGATTTTTTAATAAAAAAGGCACATTTTCAACAAAAGAAATGAATTTTCTACTAATGAAGATTTAATTTCAACCAAAAATAGAATGCTTAAATTCCCTGTAAAGAACTTAATTTAACAAAAAACTAATCTTAAACAAATTAATCCAATTTTCAAAAAAAAATCGAATATTAAAATTTTCACTTAACAAGATTAGTGTTAAACAAACCAAGAAATAAAAAAAGAAATATTCACATTTTATGTTAAAAATTAATTTTTAAAAAAGAGCTAATGTTTAATAGAACAGTAAAATATTCAACCAAAGCAATGAATTTTCAACGAAAGTTAGAAATATAGAATCAACCTTGTCTGTGAGGTCAAAGTTTGCCAAGTAATTGTAAAAGATATCTAAATTTTCCACTTCATTATTATTTGTTTTATTATTTATCAGGGAATAACAATGAATATTTGACGCGATTTTCTCTTTAAAAAAATCGTCAACCAACGTATTATATTTTCAAATGTTGTTAAAAAACTTTAATCACCACTTTTATGTATTATTAAAAAAAATGTGTTCATCTCTACTAATAAAAGTCTTTTAAAAATAACATTACAAAGTATATAAACTAAGAAACAACATATGTAAGGTATTGAATAGACATTCTTTTAAATATTTTCCTTCTTATAAGCTGCAAAAAATTGGGTTTTAAATATACTATAATCTTCTTGAAAGAAAAAAAATTTAATGAGTTTTGGTATTATACTCTGCAATATATTTTGAATACATTTTAATCAACTTTTGATTATTAATAACTTGGAAGAAGAATATGATTAAAAAATGGAGTATATTTCCTGATTTACGGAGAAACACGTTCTGAAAAATTCTCGAATTTTGATCTATTATCTAATTTTTTTATACATTTTTTCATACTATTAAATTTTTTAATTTTGATATTTTTCAGAATTGAATGGCAAATTTTTATTTCCCAAACGAATATTCATTTATTAAAAATATTTGACAGATTTAATATTTGAATGCAATATAAATGATTCAGTAAAAAACAAAGCAAAACAAGTAAAATTTGTAAGACCCTTCGGCTGAAAATGAATAAATATCTATCCATCTATCTATACCAAAAAACCGAAGTTTTAAAGTTAAAAGTATAAAGTCTTGAAAAATAAATAATAATATTGCCGAAAATAAATATTCGCAGTTTTTACTTATAAATAAATGGTTGAATCTGCTTGAACGTTTTGAACGAAAATAAAGATTTTCTGATGACACTATTGTTACTTTTTCATAAATCATTTTTGTCTTTTCTCACTTCAATTATAAAAATAAATTATTATATTATTGCATACTTATTAAATAATCAAATTTAAACTAAAAACTAGTTCTCAGTAACTGACACTTAATCGTTATTTCTCTCGTAAACTTTTTAATTTGGTAATGTCTTAAATTTATTATTCCTCGCCTAAAATTAGTGAAAGCTAGACTTAGAAATACTAAGGTTTCGTGAAAACGAAATTGACAGGTACTACATTATCACTTATAAAATCCAAGCAGTGAAAATTTTCAATTATAAATTATAAATGAATAATTTAACGACAATATTCTCGATATTTAATTACAATGCAGATTAATTTCAATAAATCAAGCTACAAATTTCGCAAATTTAAATTGGTCTTCAATATTTTTCTAAAAGCGGTTTGACTTGCTTTTTATTTCAAGAGCTAAAAATGTACTTATAATCATTAAGTTTATATTTTATTATTATTAATCAAATTTTCTTTCAATTAACGTCAGTTGGCGCTAATTCGTTTCTCAATGCGATATTTTGCTTATAATCACATTGAAGAGAAGCATATAGAGAAAATAGAGCTTAGATTTATTTTATTTATATTTTTATTTTTAGATCAATTAAAAATCGATTAATTTTGAGGATGATATCGTCGGCCAGAAAAAAAAAATTGTATCATAAAAGTCTTGCCATTTATGTATAATTTAGGATGAGACATTTTGATTGAAATAACTTTAAAGAGAAGCTTATAGAGAAATTAGAGATAAGATTTATTTTTATTTTTAGATTTATTAAAAATCTAATAAATTTGAGGACAACTTCGTCGACAGGAAGGAAAAATATTGAATCATAAAAATCTAGCGATTTATGTTTAATTTGTCAGTAATATCATAACAACTAATTTAGTTTCACGTTATTTACATGCTCATTAATTATTAATTTCTGCCATATAAAATTGTACTTAAAAATTGCTTTTTGTAGATTTTATGGCTTTACTTTATATGAATTTATTTATTTAACAATGACTACTACTAAGCAAATTTCTAATGATCTCATCAAAGTAAACTAGAGTTAAAAGTCCCAGATCAATTTCGCGAACTTTCCTTCTTTCCATCTCTAATTTACGTGGTAAGATTAAACAAGTTTGTTGGTTTAGATTTTTTTCTCTTAATTCTTATTTTTTTTATTAATTTTAATTTAATTTTAAACTAATTGATTTTTAAATTCTTATTTTTCTTCTTAATTCGTATTATTAATAAATTCAAATTAATGTGGAATCAATTTGAAAATCACTTTCATTTTCCAGACTTAACACTCTTTCTCCTATTTTCCCCTTTTCCTGTTTTTTAAATAATTCTTTTTTTTTAAAGAATTTACTTTTTCTATTGAAATAAAAATTAAATTACTAATATATTTTTGGTTGGAAATTGATCTTTTTTGGTTCAAAATGAAACTGGTTATAAATTTACCTTTTTTGTTAGAGGATTCAAAAATTTTTTTATTTCTTTTTGTATTGCATTTAACTGTTTTTTATTTCCAATTAATATCTTTCTATGTTGAAACATCAACTATATTACATAAGCGAGTTGTTTTACATTCAGACTTCATATTTTTTAATCGAAAAATCAACTATTTGGTGTAAATTCAAAGTAATATAGAAATTTTTTACACTCATCATTTTATTTAAATTCATATTTTGGTTCAAAAATTCAACTGTTTTGTTGAAAATTAACTTTTCTGCTAAAAATTTATATTTTTGATTGAAAATACAACTAGTTGGCTAACAATTAAATTATTTAATAAAAATATAATTATTGCGTAGAAAATGAACTTTTTCGTTTAAAAATTATATTTTTAGGCTAAAAATTTCAATTATTGATCAATAATCCGAGTCTTTTGGCTTAAAAATGCAACTATTTAGTTAAAAAATAAACTATTTAATTAGAGCATAAACATTTCGTAAAAAATAAAGTTTTTTTTATATAATATTTTCATGCTGATAATTCAAAAGTTCTCTTGATAAATCCTTTGTTTGGCTTCAAAATTTAACAATTTTCTGCCTGGTTGAAAACTGACTCTTTTGTTGAAAATTCTTTTTTACTGTATTAAAACTTAATTTTCTTATCTGAAAATTTACCGATTCCATTTTTATTGGAAATTCATCCTTTATAAGTTGAAAATTCAAATGTTTGGTACAACATTAATGTATGTTATTCAAAAAACGCCTTTTTGATAAAAAAATTAATCTTGCTCTTTTTTTATTTATCTTTATGGTTGAGGATTCAACTTTTGCATTCAAAATTCATCTTTCTTAATTGAAAATACATTTATTTTATTAAGAATGAAATTATTTGTTACAAATTCGTTTCTTTGTTTGATTCAGCTGGTTGAAAATTAATCTTTTGGTAGAAAATTTATCTTTGATGGTAGAGAAGTCATTTCTCTTAATTAACATTTAACTTTTTTTGATAATTTAACTGGCTTCAAAAAAAATTTGTCTCTTTGGCTTGGAAATTCAACTATTCGGTTTGAAAAGTTCGTCTTTGGATTGAAAATTCGTTTTTTTGTTGTTGTTATAAAATCTTGTTTTGTTTAAAATTTAACTATTTTGCTTAAATGCAATATATTTTGACTTAAGCTTTCAGAAATTGAAATTGTTTCGTATTGAATTTAATATAGTATTTACATGAACTTTATTTAAAAGTATTTATTTCTCTATTATTCCCCTACCTTCGTGAAAAAATCACCCCATTTCCCCTCTTTTTAGAAAATTTTGTGCTACGTTACTTTTTTAGGTTGGTGATGGGGGGGGGGGATGTAAAAATAGCCCATGCATGGTAACATATTTTATGGATCTCCCTTTCATGTAATCTCTAAATCAAGTCGATCGTTGATTACGGTTAATCAGAGACTCGTCTCAATATTTCAGTTCCAAAGCTTCTGAAATATTTAGTGTCTTGAGATCTTCTGGATTTTGTTCCCCTTCGAATTTAATAGGCGGAGAAGGAGATAATTCGATAACAAAACAATGGGATTAGTCAAATTATTTTTGAACCTATACCCTACGGCCTACGCATTCAAAGCAATCGAATAAACGTAGACCAATAAATCTCTCTGTGGAAGACGTTTATGCCACTTAACTTGGCGCCAATTCCATCCATTTACCATTTCGCTCGTTTTGTCATAAAAAGTACATAAACTGCCATGCGGCTGCCTTTGAATACGGCTTGTAAATATTTTTATATCTAAATTTGAGTGATATCAACTTCTCTTAATATGAAAGCAAACTAATTTTTACACCGCAAATTGGGGGTAGAAGTGCAGAAACAAGGGTGTTCCACATTACCCGCATGTGCCGCTTAGCCGCTTAAGGTGCTCTAAACAGTTCAGAAATAGCAGTTTGTAATTATTAATGGTATTTTATTTTTAGAATATGGATTTTAAAATTTGAAGAAAAAGTTTTGATATTTTGTACATGTTGTGGTGTATCGTTTGTTTTGCGCCGACGCTCGAGGTTCCTCTCGAAACCGCGAAACCCGAAAGCAAGCTCGAAAAGCTCCAGCCTCTCGTACCTGTCCAGTCGCGTAGCGCGCCTCCGTACGCACGAAACTCCGTGAAGGACAGAGGAATGAAATTTTCACTATATTATGAAAAAGGGTTAACAACAAATCCCTCTAATTCAAAATTTTTCACGATTTCCGGTCGGATGCTCTTACCAATAAGCTACTGGAGATATCGGTAGTGTGTATTTCTATTTTCCCTCAATGTGATAAGTACAGATTTCTTAAATCTTATGATTTGTGTCACAGTAAACCTTGCCGTATGTCATACACGTGAAAAAATTCTTCTTTTGTTCTCTCCGGTAGCTTAGTGGTAAAAGCAGCCGACCGGAAATCGGAAAACCTGTGTTTCGATTTCCAGCGGAGCGAAGAAGATCTTTTTAGCAGATAAAATTTAATAACAAAATTTAATTGAATTATTTCAGTACTATTTCTCGATTTAGACTATATATGAGCGAATTTAAGTACTAGTTTTTAGCTTTTAACTGTTTCTTAAATATTGAAATTGGAAGATCTTAAATGAGGAAAGTTTTTAATACCAAAAATAATAAATCTTGAATTTTTGAACTAGAAAGACGTATTTTTTGCAAAACAGGAAAATTTTCAATTTTTTTTTTATTTTTACACTGAAAGTTAAGTTTTCTACTGTAATAGTTCCACTTTTAACCCATAAACGAATTTTCTACAAAAGATAATAACTTTCAACGAAGTTAATTCATTTTCTATAAAAAGTGACGATTTTTCAACCAAATACTTGAATTTTTAACTTTAAAATACCTATTTTTAATAAAACATACAAAGGTTGAATTTTCAGTTGAAAAACTATAATTTTCAACAAAAGAATTTGCCAACAAAATATTTAAATCTTCAGCCAATGAAATAAATTTAACCAAAACAGATTTACATTTTTAAACATAAAGTTTTATGTTCTGCCAAAATCGTTGAATTTTCAACCAAAAAAGGCCAATCTTCAACAGAGCGGTTTAATTTTGAACCAGGAAAATGAATTTTTAACTCTTATTATTAATTATCTACCAAGAAAGAAAAATGTTGAACCAAATCATACGAAAATTACATAGTTTAATTTTCAACCAAAGAAAGATTTTTTAGTTAATAAAGAAAACTGATTTAATCCAAAATATTAGATTTTCAAGCCTCCGAAATAATTTTTTTTTATAAAACAGTTACATTGTCAGCAAAGAAGTTAATTTTTAACCAAATAATATATTCTGCTACCGAAATAGTTACATTTTCAACCTAACAAAATAAATGTCCATGAAAAAAGTTGGATTTTCGCCTAAAATGTTAATTTTTAATAAAAAAGTAAAAGTCTCGCGTTTTCAATAAAAGAATTCGATTTTCAACGAAAAGTATATCAGACTTTTTGTCCAAAATTATTTTACTTTCGAATAGAAATAATTGGATTTTCTTATTGGGTTCTATTACTTGGCTCCCTTCTGAGTGTAAAAGTCAGAAAAAGGAGATAATATGATAAAAGGAGAAATATTTTGAATCCAACGATGAATAATTTGTAATTGCGATCATCTATAGACTAAAGAATAATGTAATTATAAACATTGATGTTCATTTTTAATACTTCAAAAATATTAAGTTAGAAAACTGGAAATTTGTCTTAGAAAATAAAATTGGTCTTCCAATGCATTTTCTTATTTTGACTCTAGATAGTGATTCGTATTACTTAATATTGTAGGATCTGAAGAAATGAGAAAATGGTATGTTTGTAAAACTACTTATAGTTATGAACACATTTTATTTTAAAAATCTAATCTGATTAATGTGCAGCGTTTGTTTAATTCACAGAATTTATATGGTGGGAGTAGGTTAATAATTCCAAGAATACATAAGACAGCTTAGTTAATTTTTCGAATGACCCCTAACTTCATATTTCCAAATATTTTACTGTAATAATCATAAATGTTTCTGTTAAAATCAATGTTTCCTTCCAAGGGAGCTGCAACAAAAAGGAACCTTTTTTGCTGAAAAGGAAAATTCCTTTTCCAAAAATCAGTTGTACTTTTAGTTTTTGAGTTATAAAATATTTAAGCTGGACCAATCAAGAGCGCACTTTAAACAGACGTGCATATTTGAGCGGGAATGCAACACAGTGTAATTGGGGAGAGCGCCGTGGTAGGCTTAGCGACGGGAGAACAGCGGTCACTACGCTGCATTGAACGCCCGCTCACGGACGCATGACTATTTATACCGCGCTCCTGATTGGTCCAGCTTAAATATTTTATAACTCGAAAACCAAAACTTCAACTAATTTTTGGAAAAGGAATTTTCGATTTATTTTTTGTATTTCTATACAGTCATATAAGTCCGGAGACTTGATTCTGGGACACCCTGTATATATGGATATATATTATATATAATATATAAGGGTATGAAGGGTATGAAGGGATGAAGGGAAGAGGTCATGTGAGACGATATTCCTCGGATTATTCTCTCCCGTCGCATCACAAACTGCCGTGACAAATCGCCCTATACTTTATGAGACAAGTCCTTCTTCTGCAGTACCACTCCGTCCGGCCAGCATATATCACATCGATATATTATTGTCGCAATGTCGCCCGCTCGCGTCTATATCGATATCTATGTGTCGAAACAAATACCCGATGCGAGGGATTGAAAACGACTGCAATCTCGATTGACCCTTCCTCTCCTCCTCGTTGATCCGTTATTCTCTCGACTGGATGTCTAGCTTTGTTTTTCCTTACAAGCCCAAACAATCCAAAAATAAAATACAAAATAGCGCTCTTATTTGTAATATCGAGTTTTTCATTCTTCATTCTAGACAAGATATAGAGAGCCATAGAAACACTAGAGCTTGAATGCTTTGCTTTATGAAGATACAAACTCACCTTGTAAGTAACATTCTTATTAATAATGGTTTATTTGGAAGGTTTTTTCGTTTTTGGACGGAATCTAGAAATTTGAATCAAGGATGAGAATTACTTCAGAAGATTCAGGTGCTTACAGAAATATTACGCAAATAAATTGGTATGCACTTACTTTGAACTAGGTTAGAAAATAGGTTTGGGGATTCAGTTTTTGATTTCCGAGTAGGTTCCTTTAGAAAATTAGTTTTGACAGGGCTGTTGGATTTTCAGGGTGGCAAGTTGACCGGGAAACCGGGTAATGACCTGGAATTTTATTGGCCGGGAAATGGCCGAGAATTTTATTCATCGAGAAATGACCGGGAATTTTATTGACCGGGAAAAGATCGGGAATTTTATTGAACTGAAAAAGGCTGGGAAACGACCGAGAATTTACTGATCTCAGTAAAATTCAAGTTTTCATTGTTTCAATAATTTTGGTCAATTAAGGACAGGGCGTTTCCATAAAAAAAAAAAATTCATTTGAAACAAAATATTTTGTTGAAGAATTATTCGGATTTATAAGAAAGGAATTTAAAAGATCTCTGTTCCAAGTCAGAATCCATCACAATTTGAATGTTCGCTTTTCCAAATTTTGGATAAAGAAAGTACTTCAAATAGTTTTTAGATTTGAAGTAGTATTTTCAAAAGAAAGATTTCTGAATTTGGTTGGAAACCAAAAATTTAACTATACTATTTTTGGTCGAAAATTGGTTTGAAAATTGATATTTTTTATTTCAAAATTAAACTATTTTCTTTAAAAAGATCCAGTCGAAAATTCATCATTTTAGTTGAAAGTTTATCAGTATTTAGAAAATTAATTTCTTCAAGTGCAAATTTAACTATTCTATTTTCAATTGAAAATTAATCTTTTCTAGTTCATAAATCAACAATTTTGGATTTTTGGTTGAAAAATGATCTGTTTTAATTAAAAATGTGTCGTTTTTGGTAGAAATTAATATTCTGTGTTGAAAATTCACCTTTGTGGTTAAAAATTCAATTATTCTAATTAAAGATTCATCACTTTAGTTTAAAATTCAGCTTTCTAGTTTAAAATTCAAGAATTAATCTTAAAAAATTTACAATTTTAGTTGAAAATTAATTAATTTGTTTGAAAATGTTACTATTTTGTTCAAAATGTAACTATTTTTTTAAAGTTAGTGTTTTTTGTTGACAGTTATTATTTTGGTGGAAAGTAATTTTTTAACTGAAAATTTTAATTATTTCAATTGAATATACCATAGTTTTAGTTGTGTGTTCATCTTTTTGAACATTTACTTTTTTTAATTAACATTTAATAATTTAAGTATTGATCGACAATTTATCTTTCTTATTGAAAATTAATTATTTCTTTGATTAAAAATTCAACTATTCCAGTCGAAGATTCATCATTTTAGTTAAAAATTCTGCATTTAGGTCTAAGACCGAACTATTTTCTTGAAAATCCGTATTTTTGGTTGAAAATTAGTTTTGAAATTCAAAGTTTTAACTTTCATTTTTGGTTAAAAATGCATATTTTTTAGTCTGTTAAGAATGAACGTCATGAATTAAAATAAATGTTTTCGTTTGCCGGCAGATATGAATGTTACTTTTAGTTGACTAGGAAAATTAAAAAACTTGACACGGAAAAACCTGTAAATGATCGGGAATTTAAAATCGTCCACTGAACCAGCGCCCTGATTTTGCTTTTGGTCGGCTATAGTAAAATTTCAATTTGTGCAAGTAGTTATTGTTCGACAGGTAGGTAATGATGATTGATAATCCTTCAATCTTTCAGTTCGATTACATTTTCGAGGCACAACTTTAAACTTATTTTAATTTCATGATTATAATTTTTTGATGATCACCACTGAGAATTAGTTCCAACTGAATAGAATCTATCTGATATTTGATAATTGAATGCTATCAAAAATAGAATGATCCTTTCGATGTACACTAAGGCAGAGCTTCCGCCGAATATTGATTGTAGATAGTAGCTGATGTTCTAATTCTGATTCTTGGTTCATACACATTGAATTTGATTGTTACCACAACCAAAATCGGAACAATCAAAATCCATTGATGCCCAGATGTCTAGGTCTGAAGGCTTAGTGCCTGGGGATGCGAGATTTTATTGTACTTTGTCAATCTATAGAAAAATGAAGATGTCTAAACTGTCTGGTTAGTATTACACACTTTAGATTATTGATTTGATCACAAAAGACCACAGTAAATATTTACAAGTTTGTGTATTTTTATAAATACATAATCCTTTTCTTTTCTGTGTTCGGCTCTTTCATTACTGATTTGTGCCATACCCAGCACTTTAGTGCAACTTTAAGATCTTATTGGGATTCCATTGGCCTTTTTTTCTCATGGTATTAGAATAACGATATCATTTTCCAGAGTCTCGACTGAATGGTCAATAAAGTTGAAGGTACTAATACTTGAATTGAGGAGAAGGTTGGAATCGAAAGTACGTCTGGCTCGGTGATAGGCGACACACCGGAATCGCACGTTTGAACAAACACGACTAATGCCTACCCTCCGGGAAGCCTATAAGCATCCGGGAAGGTCGTGAGAGAGTCTTTTGCATAGTGGCCAACACCTTGCGTGTCCATTACTGTGGATGGACGAAATCGCGAGGGTGGATCGCAAAGGGGGTGGAAAGGGGTGGAAAGGGAGAATGGTAACCGGGGTAAGAGGTGTGAACGCCACGTGCGGCAAATGGAAATGGACCAAATATCGCTGCAAACACTCGGCCGTGCCAGTATCGATATACGAAGGCACCCTCTTCCATCTCCAACCTTCCCCCGTTAGGAATACGAGCACTCACTCACTCCCCGTTTTGTCGTTTCTACTTTGCTCTCGCACTCAGGCGACAATCCACTTGGAAATCCATTGGTCACTTGGATACACGGGAAATCCACAAAATATCATAAGCTACTTTCCTTGTAAGTCGAGAAATCAGAGAGAGGGCGGCAAATCGAAAATCGAAGGTAACAAATATCTATTTTATGGTCCAAGTGTTCCGATTCATACTCGTATATTCAGTTACAAATTCTTCGAATATTATCAGATGTGTATTTTCTGCTCGTGAGATTCCAGTTAATCAATAAAGCAATTGTCATTTATTCATATTCGTATTTATATTTTTTAAAGCTCAACAGCTTTAAAAGCCAACCACAGAGTTTTCTTAAACATATTTCGTGGTTGTAAATGAAAACGGTGTGTCTTATTTAGAATATAATTTCATCTACATTTGTAATAGGTACTTAGGTGCCTTATTAGGAGAACTTAGGAGAACTTTCTGATGCTTTCTCTTTCAGACTCTTAAGATTATGCAGCTAAAAGTATTATCATTTTGTCCATCATAGCTGAAGCATATCGAAGCAAAGATTTTGGAAATATTCTTTAGGAAATCTTAATGATCACAATCCTTTCTCTTTCAAAACTAGAGTTATGTTTCTAAAACAATGTTCATTTTATCGATTATAACTGAATCATATCGAAAAAAGGATTTTTTGATATTCTTTAGAAGAACTTTCTGAAAACACTATGTCTCTCAGTTTCGATAAATATACGTCTAACAAAGCATATCTAAACAATGGATTTTGAAATGTTCCCCAGGAAAGCTTTTTGACGATAGTCCTCTCTTTTTTAGTGTCTAGAATTATCCTTTCATAACTATTATCATTTTATCAACCATAGCTGAATTAAAAAAAAAAGAATTTTGAGAGCTTCCTTAAAAAAACTTTCAGATCACACCTTCTTTAGTTTCTAGAATGGAAGATCTTAAGAGGATCTTTGCATCTGATTTTCTAAATTTATTTTATTTCTTCAAAACCCTGCGAGAAAGAAGTCCACGATTATGAAATGTGTGTATCTTAAATCAATTTTGTCTTCGACAGGGTTTGTGGGGAAAGCCTCTAATCAAAATTTGTTACCTTCTAACTGAAGACACCCCCAGTCGGGTGTTTCCAATGTCTGTCGCTAAAATTGGACCTGAATCAGGGTGGTGATTTGACCGGAAAAGCGGGAAATGACCGGGAAAATCGGGAAATGGCCTGGAATTTATTTGACCGTGAAAAAATCGGGAAATGGATGGGGATTTAATTTAAAAACAGGCAATTTACTTCGGGTCGCCATATAATTAATGTTTTCATTATTTTAATGATTTTTGTTAATTTATAAAAATGATTTCTTCTTTATCTAATGTCGCGAAGAATTTTTTTTAAGAATTATAATTCGGATTTAGAAGAAAGGGACTTAAAAAGTCACTGTTTGAAGTTAGAATGCGTCACGATTTAAAATTTCCCTCTTCCAAATTAAAGAAAAAAAGTATTTCTAGTAGTTTCTAGATTTTTTCTGAGTAGTTTGTGGAAAATTGTGTTTATTTGTAAAAAAAAATTATTCTTTATGACTAAAAATTCATCCTTTTATTAGGTATAAGATTCAGCTTTTCCAATGTAAGCTTCATCATTCTAGTTGAAAATTCATCAGTCAGGTTGAAAATTAATGTCTTCGACTGGAAATTTTACTGTCACATTTTTAGTTGAATATTCACCTATTTTGTTAAAAAATCGATTTTTTCAGAAAATGATCTTTTTCTTTTAAAGTTAATCTCCGCGTTAAAAAATTCGTTTTTTTCGTCTTAGTTGTAAAATCATCTTTTAGGTTGAAAATATAATTACTTGTTTGAAAGTTATAGACTCAGTTGTTAAAAATTCATTGTTTTGGTTAAAAAATAACTATTTAATTGCAAGTGAACTATTTTCTTTGAAATTTGTTTCTTTTTTGTTTGTACATTTTTTTAAAATGATAATATAACTATTACAAATTCATTTATTTTGAAAAAATTCCGCGTTTGTGCTTCCTTTCTTTGATTAAAATATTTTAGTCTATGTTAAAAAATTTTATTTTTTAAAGCATTTGATATATTTTAGGGTTTATAATTTGCCCTGAATTCTTACTTATTTATACTGAATTTTTAACCTTAAACCTTAAAGTCTAGATATTTCATCAAATTTATTATGAACTTTATCGATTTCTTCTTATCGTCCTTAAGTTCATTCAAATTTTACTGAAATGAATGTCATTTTTTTTATTTAAAAAAATCCAATTCATTTGAATTCTTTTGAAATGTTTTGTGGTAATTATTCACTGTTTTAGTTAGAAATTAGTAGGGTTTCGAAGATTATATGAGATTTGGAAATATTTTTTTTAATTAAACCTAAATTCTTGTTGAAGTACCCTGAATTCGTATTAATTCACCCTGAATTATTTTAAATTCTTTGGAATTCTCTCGGATTTTTTCAATTCAGTGGATTTAAACAATCATTTTAACAGTTTTTATTTCATTGATCCTAAAGTCTTTTACGCTTACCTTAAAGTCTCAGGCATTTGGTCAAATTTATTGAATGCATTTGCATTTTTGTAAGCTATTTTCAAATTTCCTGAATTCAATGAAGCTTTGTCAGAATTTTAAATTGTTTTTAATTCTTTTCATTTTTAAAAAAATTCACCTTGAATTTTTATGAATTTCATTGACCTCTTCTGATTTACCTTATATTTCTCTAAACTCATTCCAATTTTACGCAAATTAATATTAATTTTTTGATTTGCAAAATCTTTCACAATTTATTTTAATTCCTTTGAATTTAAATTGAATCCCCATATTTTATTCGATAGGGGGAGGGGTGGCGTTTGTCAAAATTCCACGACTCTCCACGAGGGATAATGGGGGTCAAAAAGTTCCGAAAAATTTTCCGCGTGGTGTATGGATCCCGTAGGAAAATTGGAAAACTTGACCGGGAAAAACCGGGAAATGACCGGGAATCGAAAATCCTCCGCCGAATCTCAACCCTGCAAATATTACAAAATAAGTTAGAAATTCAGATCATAGTTCACTTTGAAGATTTGGTTACCGAAGGTATCCTGATTCGATAGTTGGAAATTAAACGCATTACCATGTTGAACTAACTATTTCCCGAGATGCATGTATGAGAAAGTGGTTTTCGGCTTGGTCCATCCGACCATCCACCCATTTATCCATTCATCTAACTCACGGACGAACGGAAGACGGGCACCGCACCACATTCTCGCTAAACAAATATGTACTCGCATACTCATTCACCTATCTCTCAGTCGGACCTTCCTCTCTGCAACCCTTTTAAAAACTTCTCCTGATGCCTTGCCCTTCCACATCCGTTTAAACACATACAGATGAACAAACCGTGGTATTATTTCAAAACGAATACGAGATCCGTATATAAGGATGGGTAGTGTCGGCATCATAGAAACAAGTGCCATCTGCAAATGTCCAGTTCTTTAGAGTCTTAGCGCAAGGAAAAAGCTTTCACTGATGGTCAAACGATTCTGCTCTTATGTGCCGATCACGTGACGATTCCAACATTCAGAAACGTTTTCTTTGATCTTCCAGCCCTTTTACTTTGATGCTTCTTTTAGTTGAGGAAATGAGAATCGCAACTGAGTGTCGCAACTTGACCGGGAAACCGGGAAATTACCAGAAAAACTGGAAATGACAGGAAAACCGAGAACTGACCGGAAAACTAAGAAAGACCGGCAAATGACCGGGAACTTTATTGACCTGGAGAAAACCGCGAAATGACGTGGGATTTAATTAAAAAACCGGGAATTTAAATCGGATGGCAGATAAATTCAAGTTTTTATTATTTTAATAATTTGGTTCAGTTTAGAAAAGTGATTTCTACTTTAGGGACCGTACGTAAATTATGTAACAGCTCAAGGGCCGGGGGGAGTCGAGACATTTTGTTGCGATTTGTTACCCTAGGGGAGAAGGTGTCCTTCACTCATGTGCGTAATTTTTGTAAATTCGCAAAAACTCTTTCCTGAAGAATATCTTTTTAGTTATAAATTTTAGTATTTCGTTGAAAATTTAACAATTTTCTTAAAAAGATGTCCGTTTTCGTGACAAACTCAGCTGTTTTTTTTAATTCGTCTTTTTAGTATAAAAATTCGACTCTTCTCGTGGAACATTAACCTTTTTCTTAATATTTAGATTTGGTTAGTAATAAGTCAACTGAAATATTATTTGGATGAACTCTTTTTTTTTAATTTGTCTTTCTGATTTGATATTTCATCTGTTTTATTAGAATTTTCATATTTTTAGGACAAAAATGTAATTGTTTGGTTAAAAATTTAAGAATCTTGTTAAAAAGTCACACTTTTCGGTTATAGATTCGAAAATTTAGCAGAGAATTAACTTATTGTTAACAAGTCTTATTTTGGCTTTGAAAATTGAACTGGAATCTATTTTGGATGAAAATTTAACTACTTTTTCAAGGGTTTTTTTTTCAATTCATCTGTTTCAGATGAAATTTCACCTTTCTAAAATAAAAATGCAACTGTTCGTTTCAAAATTCAACTTTTTTAAAAATGTTTGTCTTTCTTATTTTAAAATGCACATGATTTAGCAGGAATTCTGTTTCAAAATCGTACTTTTTTGTTGACATTTCTGCTGTTTTGTTGAAAATTTAACTATTCCGTACAAAATTTACTTTTTGTTTAAAATTTATATTTTGGCGTTAAAAAATGGACTAAAATCTTCTCTGGATATAAGATAAACTTTTAAAAAATTGGTCGTTTTTTATTAAAAATTCCTTTTGTTTTAGTACATATATAATCTGTCTTGGACACAAATGCTACTATTTGGTAGAGAATTCACCTATTTTGTTAAAAATTCTTCCTTTTTGTTTGAAAAAATTCTTCTTTTTGGATTGCAAAATTCAATTTTTTCACAGAAACTTATTTTTTATTAAGCATTTCATATTTTGATCTTGAAGAGTCGACTGGAATATAAGTTGAATGAAAATGCAACTATTTCACTAAACTTTAATTTATTTGAAGGCTCTTCGTTTTAATTCAAAATTCATTTATGTGGTTGAAAAATGAGTTGTTTGATTGAAAACTTGTTTTTCATTTCGATGTTTTTTGTTTGAAAATTTTTTTAAACTAAAAATGTAAATATTGCTCCAGTTGAATATTTCATAATTTTAGTTCAAAATCCATCTCTTTGGTTAAACATTTTCCTTTTGACTGAACATTTAATTATTGAATTTTTGGTTGAAAATTCGTCTTGTTTGGTATAAATGAATCTTTTTGGTTGAAAATTAATCATTTTGGTCTAAAATTCCATTCTTCTAGTCAAAGATTGATCACTTCAGTTAAAAATGCACCCGTCTAGTTTTAAATGCAACTATTCCAGTTGAATAATTACAATTTTAGTTGAAAATTCATCACTTTGCTTGAAAATGTAACTATTTTTTTTAAGTTATTTTTTTGCGTGGACAGTACTTACTGTTTTTTGAAAGTTCAACTATTTCAGTTGAAGATACATTTTTTTAGTAAAAACTTCTCATGTTTGGTTTAAAATGAATGTTTTCAACTAAAAATGTTATTATTCCATTTTCGATTGAAAATTTGTCTTCTTTAATTAATAATTCAACAATTCCATTAGAAAGTCAGTCATTTTGTTGCAAAATTGTATTTTTGGTAGAAAATTAATCTTTTTATTTAAAAAATTGATGTTTTTTAAAAATTCATCTTTTTGGTTGAAAAATTAAGTGTTTCAGTTAAATATTCATCCTTTTAATTAAAAATTCAACTTTTTGTTTTAAATTTTAAGTACTCGAGTTAAAGATTCCGATTTTTTTCGGAAAATTTGTCACATTCGTTTAAAATTGAACTGTTTTGTTAAAAATCCGTTTTTTTGTGAAAATTATTTTTTTCCCACTGAAAGTAAAACTATTCCAGTTTTTCTTGGAAATTGTTATTTTTAAGTAGAAAATTAAAGTATTTGTTTAAAAATTAATTTATATTACAATGTTTTTTTTTGTGTTAAAGAGTGTTTAGAAAAACCCGGAAATGCCGGTGAATTTGAAATCGTTCGCTGAATCTTCACCCGGAGTAAAGACAATTTTTATTTGTGGTTGATTCTTGTTAGATATAAAGAGAGGGAGGGGGTCTATAATTTTAAAAATGTTTGAAAAGAAAAACGCAATTAAGGTTCGTTCACAGGTCAGTTTTATGCAGTGTCAATATTAAATGGACCAACAGTCTTGTGCAGAGTTTCTACTCTTATCCTGCGAGCGGATGTTATATAAAGAGCCAACCAGCCAGGGCTTTCGGGTAAAAAAGCGTGGTCGTCCCGATATCCGAATTCTTTTTCGACTTCCGTTTCGAAGGACATTGGTATACATCACTTCCAAGTCTGCCCACCCCCGAAGACATTTTACCTCCGGTGCCGCACACTGACGCACGTCGTGCGTAAAAAGTGTACAAACACAACCTTAACGCGCCAGTCTGTAACTTGAATTATTTCGCACTCTCGGGTGGCTGTGTCCAGTGAAGGGTGACCAACCCCCTCCTCACCCCGAGTCCTACCCCCCTCCCAAGGCTTTATGGCTTAAACAAAACTTTCCTATATTGCAAGTCTGTGAAATATGAATACGGCGGTGAAAGGGAGTGTTTCTGGAACTCGGTAGAGCGGCTGATGGGTTGGGGGTGGGCTGGGGGTGGATCCGGTCACTTGCCTGCCATTACGAGCCGTGGACTGCCGTTGGCAAACCCAATTTGTTATCGACTTATAGACAATTACTTACTATTACCTCAGATTTATTTCGCGTATTAGTACCCGGCTACGCCCACTCGTTACTTCTCAATTAATTACCACCCCTCGCTCCTTACACCGTTATACTTTACAGCCATACATGCCAGCTAATTGATGCAGGAATGGTACCGAATAATCTCGAATGTGATTCTGTCGTCTATGTTGTATGTGTGGATTATTTTGTTCGCAGTTGTTAGATATTGCACGATAATGGCTTTAAATTTAGTTGTATTTTTCTATTAATTAACAGTAGAGGTTACTTTTAAGGAGTAAGATATTAATTAATTTAAATGTAGTTACTCAAAAGGATTTATGAAAGGTATTTAGAACACTTTCAATACTTTCAATACTTTTTAATACTTTTCAGTACTTTTAATAATTTTCATTACTTTTAATACTTTCAACAGTTTCAATTGAATAATTTTTCTCTATATTCGAAAGTGATTAAATTTTAAGGAACATGGTGCACAATTTAAAAATAATTAATTCATAATGTCTTAGGTACATAGTCCTAATTTAAGAATAAACTTAATTTTATAAAAAGTCTGGAATTGCTTTATTTTTAACGCTTTAACTTTAGGCCATTCTTCCTTAAAAATTTCAATTAGAATCATATAATTTTCAATGTTTCTTAAAATAAGTAAACTTTAACGTTTCACATTTTTTCAATTCTTCAACTTTGAGCAGTGAAAATGATAGTGATTTTTTAAAAAGAGAATTAGATTACAATCATAAATTATCATTTTTTAAACCCAATTTTAGAGCGGTATAGTTTTGAAACCCTTGAAAGTAATGGTTTTCTTCAAAAGCTTTAGTTCAAAAATCTTTGGTTGACATTTTTAAATAATTGGAACTTTTGGATCTAAAATTTCATAATGTTGTGATTTCTAATTTAAATATTTAAAATATCAGGCTAATTTATTTATTAAATGTTTTTAAATTTCACACTTGAAGTCTTGATAGTCTTTTTTTAATTTAATAATCTTAGGTTGATATATTCCAAATTTTCTAGTTTTAATTTTGGTCAGTTTTAAATTGATTAAGTTTAGATTCAAATATACTAAATTTTTTGGATTCAACTTAGCAATTGTACAATTTCCAGTTTGGAAGATTTGTCATTAAATAATATTTAATTGAACGTCTGCAGAACAAATTAAAAAAAATGAAAAATTAAGACAATCATTTCTCAAATTCAGGCCTTAAAAATGATAAGATTTTAAAAGAAGTAATTGAATATAATTTTTTTTAAATATTCGAAAATATTGATGATTTCAAATAAAAAATTTTGTAAGCATACAACAATTTCGTTCAGTTTTAAATAAATGAAGAATTTTTAATTTTGAAATCTAAGAAATTACATAAATTTCTATTATAAATCTCAAAAATTAAATAATTTTCCACTTTGAATCTCTGGAATTTAACTATTAAAGAACAGCGTCCAAAATAGCATTATTTTCTATTAGAAACATCAAATATAGAAGATTCTTTAATTGCATATGTTCAAAATTGAAGAATTTTCCATTGTATATCTTCAAAATTGAACTGCTTATTGAAAAAAAGTTAAATTATCTAATTTTAAACTATGAAAATTGCAAATTAATTAATCTTTGACGAAATCCTTAAAAATTAAACTATTCCAAAAGTAAACGCTCTAAATTACATACTTTTAAAATATAAATCTTGAAAATTGAATTGTTTGCAATTACGCATTTTGAAAATTCTGTAATTTTAAATTATTTCTATTCAAACTCGTAGAACTTTGGATTGTTATTCTTTAAAATTGAAGATTTTTTAATCTGGAAGAAAGTTGTAATTTTTTAATTTTTGAAAATTAAAGCGAACAAGTTGACCGTTAATTTTTTATTTATAAAATTTGAGGATGCAATATGTTATTGTCATTTTGTAACTTTCTTAATGTCATTTTAAAAATATTTGGCTACCATAGTTCCCGATGAAATTTTGAATCCATTTTCAATGATCCATCGGCATTAAAATAACTAATGTTAAAAATAAGTTTCAATTTTTCTTAATTTCGATGATTTTTTATGTTTTCCTATTTTGTTCTTGAAAGAAAGTAACGTTTTCTCCACCCTAAGAGACTTCAACTTCGAAAATAGAATGAATTGTTATGTTTATAAAAATAAACATTTAATACTTAGGCCAAACGCCGAAAAAAGTGAGGGTTTACTATAAAGTTGCGACTTAAATCAAAGTTGGTATGTTTTAGAACTTCAACTCCAATAGCAACCTGAGCAGATCCAAAAGGTTTCCTTTGGAACACTTGAATAGAACAACATACAGTGCATTAACAAACCAAATCAAGTCATTCTTGTACGAACCTATACAGTTACTCATGACGGTACCCGTGCAGGAATTTGACCAAGGAACCTGTACATAATCCTACAAAGGAATACTTTGTAAAGAAAATTAAGGCGATGGTTCCTGTACAGAAACGTGTACAGATTACCTTACAAAAAGCCATCAAAGGAACCTTTCGAAGGATCCTGTACAGAAACACGTATAAGGTACTTTACGGAAAGCCGTCGCGAAAACTATGTCACTTGCAGCTATAAAGTTTCCTTCCTTTGTAAAAGGACCTGTACAAGATCATTTAAAGGTTAGCTTGTGTTCAGGTTCCTTTGCAGAATAATGTACAGTTTCCTTTGTCAAATTCCTGCACAGGTACCGTCAAAATTACCTGTATAGGTTGCTGCGCAGTTGTGTGTACAGGTTCTTTAAACAAAAGACTCCTGAGTAACCAAAAATTGGTTCTAATAGAAACCCCCGGTTTTGTTCGTAAAGACTTGTTTTTATGGGTTGTATATAGTTGATGTTTTTCAGAATAAAAGAAAAGGATACTAATTTAAGCTCGTTTCGTAATACTAGTAAATTAAAAAAAAAACCTGGGTAAATCTTGAATTGAAGGATGTCCTAGAGAAAGAGGCTTCTTTTGACTTATAAGAAAGAAAAATCATGTAGGATTCTATTGGTCAGTGGTAATGAATAATGTCCCACATCTGTTTGGGACGTCCCTACCACCTTGGAACACCATCCCGAAAACCATTTCCACCCCATCGTAGCCTTCTCGCCCGATTTCGCTGCATATCAAATTATGGAGTTCTGAATGGCCGATCGTCGCCTGCTGCTGCTGTGATATATTTGGATATATTAAATTTTTTTTCTCGGACATCTCGTCGACCCGTGCATTTATATCGCCATGAAAATCGATATGATACCATATAACTACAGTTTCTCAATACTAGTTCTCATTTTCGTATTCTTAAAATAAGTGCCTTTTCCTAGGGCCACCAAAATGGTTACTTGATCCTCCCTCAATTGGATTATTAGTTATAATCCACTAAAGCGGCCCAATTAAAATGACCATTCGCAAGAGTCACCCAATTAGACTACTCGACTATCTAGGAGGTTAATTTCGTTCCAAGCAGGATTGATAGATCCTTTAAGAGATTATCCTCACTGGTGAAAACATTTTTACAAAAAAGTACGAAAAACTGCAATAATGTTTGCATAAACCTACAAATAAATTAAAAATACACTAAAACCTTGATTTAAGGAACCCGGATTTAAGAAACCTGCGTTTACGATGTTCCTAAATTTTCATTAATTGTCATTTTTCTGATTCCGTGACTACCGCACTGAAACAGGGACGTTGTTCAGTCGTGCGTGACCAACCACAGCGTAGCAATCGTGTGTACAATACCCTCCGCGCGTTAGTTGCGTCAGCTTTTAGCATGCGACCAAATTCAATATTAATGGTTCACATGGCCCTTAGTTTCTAACATTTGGATTCCTTGGATTTTTGATCAAGGTCACTGCAAGCCATGTACGAATACTTACTTAATTCAAGATTCTAGTGCATTTTAAACAAAAAATATTAAATTTCTACCACAAGAGACGAACCTTCAAACGGGAAATACGAATTTTCAAGTAAAAAAGATCAATTGTCTATGAAAACTGTATTAGTTTCATTTTTAGTTCAAATAAAACAAAAGTTTCTACAAAATGATTAATTTTTTCACGATAGAGATGAATCTTTGAACTAAAAAAAGCTTTTTAAACAAAGGATTTCAACTCTTAACCAACTAATTGGATTTTCAACCAAAAAGGACGAATTTTCAACATCATACATTGTAACCAGAAAATAGGATTATTCAAAAACAGATTCATGTTCTACAAAAAAAGATGCATTTCCAACCAAAAAGATAGATTTTTAAGTAAAAAAAAAAGAAATACTTCAAAAAATTAATTGAGCTTTTAACTAACAACTAACATTTTTAACCAAAAAAGATGAATTATCAACGAAAAATGTAATAATTAATGTTTAAAAAAGAAAATTGAATAAAAAGATTAGAATTAAACCAAACAGTTCCATTTGTAATAAACAACGAATTTTTTACAAAAAAGTTGAATATTTAACACGAAATATGTTTTTTCAAAAAGAGATTGATTTTCTACAAACAAGTTCAATTTTGAACCAAAAAGACAAATTTTTAACAAAGTAGTCGAACTTTCAACCAAAAATGAATCATTTTCAAATGAGAAAGATGAGTTTTTCACGAAAAAATCGGAATTGTGAACGATAAATGTAACGATTAATATTTAAATCAAACAAATTTTTAATCAAAAGCAGTCGAATTTAACCAGAAAGTTGCATTTTCTATTTAAATTTAACCATTTTCTATAAAGCAGCGTTATTTTTAACCAGAAAATATGATAATTTATCAACCAAAAAAACAAATTAATTTTCAATTAAATATTTAAATTTGTAATCAAACCTATGAATTCATACAAGAAAGTTGGACTTTATCCAAAAAAAGTTAGCTTTTTACCAAAACAGACCAAATTTCTACAAAATAGGTTAAGTTTTAAATGAACGAAACGAATATTCTACAAAACAGTAAAATTTTTTTGAATTTTCAAAGAAATAATTTAATTTTCTACAAAAATTTTAAATATTCGACCCTTTTGGTTGAAAATTCATCTTTGTAGGTTCGAAATCCAACTATTTGGTTAAAAGGTCCATTTTTAGTCAAAAATTTGATCATCTGTTAAAAATTCAAGTACTTATTTATTCAAATTTTTTACTAAAAAACTCATCCGTTGCATTATAAATTCAGCTTTCTTGGTGGAAAAATTACCCTTCTTGGTTGAAAATTGATCTTCCTTAGTTGAAAATGAACTTTTTTTATTGAACATTCAAGTGGAAAGCAGAATAAACGTGAAATTCGCGTTTAGCCAATGGCTACGTTTATTGGGGGGGGGGGGGGGGTATTATTTAAAAATTGGTAACGTAGGTTATAAATGATTCTTATATTCGATCACATTTTTATTTTATTTACCTTTTTCTGTGTTTTTTACATATGTAAAACCTCATTTCTAAATCCCTAATTACGCCAAATCTCATATTAATCAACCATGAAATGGCTGATGTACTCAATCCTGTGGGTCTTTTTGCAATCCATAAAATCCCCTACCGCCTGCTACTGTATTTTTATTAGGAGCACTCGCATTTTTCCAAACATTTGGTCAGAGAAGGGAAAACTGCAGAAAACCAAAACTTCTGAACGCAGCCGGTTTTTGACTGAAATCTATTCCACGCTAGATTAAAATAATTAAAAAAGAAATTATCGAATAGTAAATCAAAACATTTTTCTTTTTATATTACAAATGATGGCATCGTCGTGAACCACGTCATTCTTCAAGGTGGAAGGATGGAGCGGTTACTGTGTCAACAACACACATTGGATCTTTACGGGTCCGCCAAACAAACTTTGTTTTTTCAAACACATTCTCTTCTTTTGCTTTCATATTTATTATCTCAACATAAATGTCTTTTAGTACTAACAAGTCACTAACCGAAGCTTGACCTTAAAGAAAAAAATTTTAATCCATTACCAACGTTGTTAGGAGAATTTAAAAAACAGGCCTGGCTCAGGCTTTAAAATCATTTGAGAAATTAAAAATTGTGTCATTGGTATAATAAAGTACGAAAAATAGTAGAAAAATCGAGAAAAGCAATTTAGAAAAAAGTATAGTAAACCGTGGGATTAAGGTGCTTCAAATGAGTCGGTTTTTAGTACATTACAAAATATTGGTACAAGGATGAATTTTTTGAGTGTAATGTTTTGAACACGTAATTTAAAAGCTTAAATGTGTGACATACCAGAGCCCTTTTTTCGAAAAACTTGTTTCAGTTCAATCTTGGCGGTACAATCTTGGCGGCGAGTTACCTATTTTCAGACGCATAAAATTTAGCATATTTTCAATTTGAAAACAAAATTTGAAAAAAAGTCCATTTTAAAAAAAATGGCTCTGGTCATGCACATGTATCAGCCTTTAGATTATGTGGCAAAAAAAATAATATAAAATAATTTATCCTTGTGGCTGTATTTTGTATTATTCTAATAACCGACTCGTACGAAGCACCTTAACTGAGAAGCAAGCGAACAAAAACGCGATAGAAAATATTTTTTTTTAATTGAGATAATGATTGTTTCTATTTTTTCGGAATTATCAAAGCGAAGTTGATAAAAAAAACTTTTATCGGGGTTTTAAATAATATTCATAAAATAAAATTAATTTTTAAAAATATGAAATATGCCTTTTCTCAATCAAAAGTCACTACATCCATTTTTATTTCGTTATTAACTTCAAATCACTTTTAAATTAAAAAGATTTATTTTCAGGGTACTTCTTTTAAATTATTTGAAATTATCTCAAATTCAACGAAATGGTTTATAAACCCATATTAATTTTAGAATCTCTTTAAAATCCCTCGAAATTCCTTGTAATTTGTAAAATCTTTTAAATCTGGTAAAATCCCAAGATTACTACAAAAATCGTCTAAAATCCCCTAAATACCATCAAATCTACTCAAAATCCTTTAAATCCAATATAATTTAATAAGAATACTCGAATTTTATTGAAATCCTCAAAACTTTTTGAAATCTTTTGTTTGTTAATTCCTTAAAATCTTCGGAAATATTGTGAAATAATTTGAAACACTTTTAAAATGTTTTAATTTGTTGCTAATATAATAAAAATAAAAATTTTCTTGATATTGTTTCAAATTCCAAGAGATTGTTAATATCCTTGAAATCTTTAAAATGCCGTACAAAATCTTAAAATTTTTAATATCTTTTGTAATTGCTTCAATACACCTTTGAAATTTCTTTATCTTTGAAATACCCTATAATCTCTAGAAAAATCTTAATTTTTTTAATCCCTTGACATCTATGAAAATTCCTTCTAATTTTATAATTTTTTTTAATCCTGCCAATTCTCTACGTATTAAAAAATTTCGCAAAATCTCCTGAAATATTCCTAAATAATTCAACATTTCTCAGAAATTTATTAATCTTTTGAAATTTTCTATATAATCCTAGAAAATTCCGCGAAGTCCATAGAAATTGCTTATAACCTTATAAAATATTTTTATTTCTTTTAAAATCCTCTGAATGCTGGAAATATTGTGAAATTCCTTAAAATATTCTAAAATATTAGTAAATTATTTAGATTTCCCGGAAATTTTTAATCTCTTAAAATTGTCTATAATTCTACGAAATTTCTCGAAATAATTTTGAAATCCTTTGAGCTTTTTGTTATTTACTATATCCTATGAAATCCCGTACAGAATCTTGAAACCTTTGCTATTTTAAAAAATTCCTTAAAAAATGATGAAATATTTGAAATCCCCTTTAATTCTAAAAAATCGAATAAATCTATTTTCAATTACTTTAATTCTTTTGAAATCCTATGAATGCTTAAAAAATGGTAAAATCCTTTAAAGTCTTTAGAAATCTTGGGGAAATAATTTCAAATTTTTCGGAAATTTGTTACTTTTTTGAAATTTTCTATAATCCAAGGAAATTGTTTGGATTTTTTTAAGTACATTATTTAATTTTAAATCCTTTGAGATTCTTATTATTTCTTAAATCTTGTGAAATCCCGTACGGAATCTTGAAATCTTTATTATTATTTGAAATTCCCTAAAGAATGATGAAATCTTCTAAATCCTCTAAAATTCCATTAAATCTGATAAAGCATTTCCAAGCTCTCTTAATTCTTTTCGAACACCATAAAAGCTTTAAAATACCGTGAAATCCTTTGAAATCTATAGAAACTTCTTTTAATCTTATGGAATCTTTTAATTTAAAATTATTTTAAAATTATTATTATCCCTGAAATCTTCTAAAATCACGCGTCAGCCCTGAGCCATATAGCCCCATAAAATCACATGCAATCTGTAGAAATCGTTTAAAATTTATAACTGATTTAAAAATCTAATTCCCTTTCTATTACTTCCTAAGGGCCTCTAGAAATATTAAATTTCCTAAAATCGCTTAAAACCCTTAAAGTTTTTAAAATCTCTTTTCTACAAAATCACTTAGGACTAGTAAAATCTCTACAACTCATTTGAAATTCCCTAAGTTACTTTGACATTTTTAGAATCTCTAAACATTTTTTCACAAATCCTGAATAATTTGAAATTTTCTGAAACTAGATTAAGCTTCCTGAAACCTCTTAAAAATCCCTGAAATCTAAGAAACCTTCAAAGCCTTAAACAACTTTTTAAATTCCAGAAATCAGTTGAAGTCTTTTAAAATCCTTTCCGAATCTCTTGAAATTTAGTGAAATTTTCGCAAACATTTTGAAAATGTTTGAAATATATTTTAATTTCAATTTTTTGTGATTTCCCTTTTTTGTTTTCAGGGTATTAATATTATAAACGACAGAGACAAACTACTTTGGAGATTTAATTCCACATTTCCGCCTTTTTCACACACTTCTTTAATTTCCTGATATGTTTCGGTTTCATCTAATTAACCATATTTTCTTTCCAAACAGATAAAATCAATTTTAGAACACAGAATTATATATTATTAATTCTCCTCAGTTCTTGATTTCCGTGCTCAATCAATTTTTCATTTAATTAGTTTCTGAAAATAGGTTCCTCTTTTTGACGATCAATTAGACTGCAATCTAGAAAACAAGATAATTTTTTATCTCTAGATTAAAAGTTTTAAAATACATAGAATCGCTTTCTAGGTGGGAGCATTCTTAGTTATTATTTGAGACAGAAGGGTCAAATCGATATTAGGATAGACCATAAATTGCTTAGAAAATATAAATATATATAAAATTCTACACGTGCCGGTTTTTGACATTCATGCGTACTTATACGGAGCACGTCGAACTAACAGATACTCCCTAATCTAATAAAAATAAAAAATCGACTACTACCTCACACCCCATCTTCGGCAAAAGTTACATTGAAAAGTATCTCCCCCAAACTGACCCGGCGTAACCTGCATATAAACTGCCCCCTTACAAATTCAAGGGTTGTGGCAATATACGGAACGTGACATTGGAACTTGTTTTCAATTTCACTGAAATAATAATAATAATAATAATAATAATAATAATACTAATAATAATAAAATTAACATTTTTTGTGATTTATTATATAGAATTGAACATTTGGTCAGGGAAGTGGAAAACTGCAGAAAAACGAAACTCCTGGGTGAAGCCGCTTATGGACAAACGAGTTTAGATGTAGTCATTCCATTGCATTGCGCGCCTAAATTCTTTTCTTTTTTTTTAATTTAAAATGTTCTATTTATATTTTTTTTTCAAAAAGAGGATCTGTTGTTAAATTACAATAGGAACATTTTATGGTGGTTCTGCAAATTTGATCGTTAGATTCTTAGTCTTATTTTCAGAAATTTTTTACATTAAATTGATTATTGACGTTAAATAGGACTTAAATTTTGATTTTAATCTAATTTAAATTTATTAAATTTTTAATGTTTTAATAATAAAACATTTTTATAAAACATTGGCCCAACGAAAAATTTCATGAAACAGAAAGAAAATCAGTAGTTACATTTTCAAATGAGTGGTTTAATTTTCAAGCGAAGAAAGCCAATTTTTTTGAAAACAGTTGAATTTTTGGTGAAAAAGTTTATTTTTAACCGAGGAACATTACTTACCTACTTTAAAAGATGAATTTTGAACCTAAAATGATAAATTTTCAAGAAAATAGTTGACTATTTGATCAAAAGAAAAATTAGTGCAAAAAACAACAAAATTGATGATTAAAAAAAATTTAACTTTTAACAAAATAGATTTTTTTAAACCAAATAGTTGAATTTTAAACCTTTAAAGATAAATTTTTCAACCAAATTATTTAATTTTCCTCTGAAAAGATAAGCTTTTAACAAATAATGAAATAGTTGAATTATCAGTTTAAAAAACTAATTAAAAAAAACGAATTCTCAACCACTTGAATTCAATAAAGATTGATTAATTTTTATGAAAATAGTTGAATGCACAAGAAAATAGACGAATTTTCAACAAAACTGATGAAGTTTTCAAACTAAAATGTCGAATATTTAAAAAAATAGTTGACTTTGAAACCAGAAAAGAGGATTTAAAAAAAATAATTTTGATTTTGGAAAGATGAATTTTCATTTAAAAAAAACTAATTTAAACAATTTTTTTTGGTTAAAAAGGTTGAACTTTTTTTAAGTATTAAGAAGGTTCGAAAGTCATTCAAAAAACTAATTCTAGAAAAAAAAATCTTTAACTGGTTCAATTCAAATAAAAGAGACGAATTTTTAACAAAATAGTGACATTTACCAATAAAAATTTAATTTCCAACTAAATAGTTTAATTTTCAACCAAAAATATAAATATAAAATAAATTATTTTTAACCAAATTTGTTGACTTTTCAAGCCAAAATGTTAAAAATTCCAGTATTTTGGTAGAAAAATTCAACTATTTGGTTAAAAATAAATATTTGATTGAAAATTCAAATTGGCAGAAACTTGATCTTTTTTATCCAAAATGCAACAATTTGATTGAAAATTAATGTAGCTTGGTTGATTAGGACTTAAAATAAAAATATTTTCTGCTTGAAATATCAACTATTAAATTTTTTTTGTGAATTCCTATTTTACATTTAAAAATTCAATTACTTCTTTTAAATTTGTATTACTGCCTTAAAAACTTTTTTTGTTGTGGAGAATTTAATATTTTAAATAATTTTTTTGATTGAAAATTTAACTATTCCAGTTAAAGATCCATCACGTAATTTTAAAATTTATTTTAAAGTGGAAAATGAACATATTTAGGTTGACATTCTTTTCATTTCTTGACTGCAAAATTGTGTTTGTTTTAAAATTTAAATATTTTGTTTAATATTATTTTTTTTCGGTTTAAGAATTTATCTCTTTTTGGAGAAATTCTATCTTTCTAGGATAAAACTGCAATTATTTACTTCTCTCTAAATTAAATCATTTCAAATATTCTACTGATATCAGTTAGTTTCTGAATTCTGGCTATAGATTAGCTATGTTCTACTAATTAATCATTTTTTTTTTGTTAAAAAATCAACTTTCTGTTTAGAAAAAAATCGTATTTTTGTTTAAAAATTCATCTATGTTGGTAGAAATATAATTATTTAAAATTTGAAATTGAAATGCTTGTTTCGCTATAAACTTGTAAAAGTAAATTTGTCGGTACTATTATTAACTAGCAACAGAATTCTAGCTACAAATCAGCTTTTTTAAATCATAAACATAAACAAATTCCTAATTTATCACTGATTAGAATCTGTAAACAATTTCAACCTCTTGTTAAAAATTGGTCTATTATGGTTAAATTAAACTATTTTTGATTTTTAAAGAATCTTTTTTTGTCTGAATATCAACTGTTATATTTTTTGTTTAAAATTCATCCCTTCTGTTGAAAATTTAATTGTTTTATTAAAATTCAATTAATTTTTTCTTTAAATTTCTCATTTTTTTGTAGAAATTTGATCTTCTTGCTTAGAAATCGATCTGTTGCGTTGAAAATTGAAGAATTTGTTTAAAAACTGATCTATTTTGTTAATTCATTGACTGCCACTCCTATCTTATTTAAAAAATTAAATAAAAATTATTTTAAAAAAGATGTTTTATCTAGAAACGTTTTTTCCTTATGATCTGTTGTGACAGGGAAATCAAAAGGGGAAATTCCTCGAGGCACGTTTTGTAAAGACAAATAGTTACTCCTTAAGCAGTTTGGATCACGTGAGGGTAGATTCGATAACGACCAAAATATTTTAGCCCAGGTAGTCTCACGGGCTTTGACTCCGTACGCTTACTACTTCATCATCCCTGCCCCTAAGGCCCCTGAGGGTACGTTATACAGCTTCTTCGCCTCCATGCCTTTACTATTTACGATCCTTCCTAATAATCGTGTTATGGATCCTCGGATTTTTTAATAGACCTTCAAAAAGAAAGAAATAAATCGCAACAGAAATTTATAACAATATAAGATGTTCGATCAAACTGACTGATAATTTTAAGAATATTAGTATCACTTTAGTGCCTATTTTTGTGTGAACTATGACATGTGATGACTGTGAAACACTCTATCTGGGGTGATTGCTAGTGATTTATCAGCGGCCTTTGTTGGAGCGGTGCTGCGGTGTCATTGAAATATTTGTGAAACGTTTTGAAACCCTTGCAACATCTTAAAAATATTTTGAAATCTTTGTGAAATTCTTTAAATCTTTGTGAAGTCTTTGGGAAATCTTTTCAAGTTTTTAAAAGCTTTGTGAAGTCATTGAAGTTTTTGAAAAGACTTTTAAAATCTTCGAAAAATATTTACAAAATTTTGAAAGTTCTAAAATCTTGTTGAAATTCTTTAAAGCTTTGCGAAATATTCGGGAAATCTTTTCAGATGTTTGAAACATTTGTGAAGTATTTGGAATCTTTGTGAAAATTTTTAAAATTTTGACATTTTTATGAAATCTGTGAAATATTTGTGAAATCTTTTCAGATATTTAAAACTTTTCTGAGATCCTTGAAATCTTTGTGAAATTATTGAAAGTTTTGAGAAATTTTCCAATTTTTATGAAATCTTTGGGATATCTTGTCATATATTTAAGACTTTTTTGAATTTTAAAAAGTTTTTAATTCTTTGTAAGATCTTTAAAATCTTTGAAATTCATTGAAATATTTTTCAGATCATGTAAATCTTTGTGAAATCTTTTCTGATATTTAATCCCCTTTGTGAAATCGTCAAAATATTTTTAAACTCATTGCAATCTTTGTGAAACCTTTTAAAAATCTTTGTAAGACCTTTTAAATATCGAGAAATCTTTGTGAAATCCTTTAAATCTTTGTAAAATCTTCGGGAAATCTTTTCAGATATTAAAAACCTTTATGAAATCCTTTAAATCTTTGTGAAGTCTTTGGGAAATCTTTTCAAGTTTTTAAAAGCTTTGTGAAGTCATTGAAATCTTTGAAAAGACTTTTAAAATCTTCGAAAAATATTTACAAAATTTTGAAAGTTCTAAAATCTTGTTGAAATTCTTTAAAGCTTTGCGAAATATTCGAGAAATCCTTTCAGATGTTTGAAACAATTTTGAAGTCTTTGGAATCTTTGTGAAAATTTTGACATTTTTATGAAATCTGTGAAATATTTGTGAAATCTTTTCAGATATTTAAAACTTTTCTGAGATCCTTGAAATCTTTGTGAAATTATTGAAAGTTTTGAGAAATTTTCCAATTTTTATGAAATCTTTGGGATATCTTGTCATATATTTAAGACTTTTTTGAAATTTAAAAAGTTTTTAATTCTTTGTAAGATCTTTAAAATCTTTGAAATTCATTGAAATCTTTTTCAGATCATGTAAATCTTTGTGAAATCTTTTCTGATATTTAATCCCCTTTGTGAAATCGTCAAAATATTTTTAAAATCATTGCAATCTTTGTGAAAACTTTTTAAAATCTTTGTAAGACCTTTTAAATATCGAGAAATCTTTGTGAAATCCTTTAAGTCTTTGTAAAATCTTCGGGAAATCTTTTGAGATATTGAAAACCTTTATGAAATTGTTGAAATCTTTGTGAAATTCTTGAACCCTTTTTGAAATCTTCGGGAAATCTTTTCAGTTATTTAAAACCTTTGTTTATTCTTCAAAATTTTGAGAAATCCTTAACATATTTTTGAAACTGTTTAAAAATTTTTGGAAATCATTGAAATCTATGTGCAATCTTTGAAAATCTTTGTGAAATCCTTGTAATCTTTATAATTTTTTGGAATATTTAAAATCTTTGCTAAATTTTTGAAAACTTTGAAAATGTTTAAAATCTTTCTGAAATTTAAAAAAAAATTTTAATCTTCATGAAATTTGTGAAATTTTTGTGAAATCCTTTAAACGTTTTGGAATTCTTTGGGAAATATTTTAAAATCCTTATCTTTGTAAATTCTTCGAAAAATCTTCTCAAGTATTTAAAACATTTAAGGAATGTTTGAAAACTTTGGAAAGTCATTGAAATCTTTGTAAAACCTGTTGAAATCTTTAGCAAAGCTTTATAATCTTTGGAAATCTTTAAAATATTTGGAAAATATTTGAAATTTGTATGAAATCTTTTTGATCTTTTTGAAGTACTTTAGGAGGGGCCCGTTCATTTTTCGGAACGGATAAAATTTAAGAAAGGTAAAATTTCAGAATGGGTTATAATACATAATGGTAAAACTTAGGAATACCAAAAATTC